>NC_030420.2:32444922-32517422 GCF_001660625.3 Ictalurus punctatus
ATTCAAGGCATGTTCCATACGGAGTCTCAAATGACCTGTAAATCCAGTTTTGCACATTTTTTGTCATTCAGTGGGCGGGGCTTCTCGGGGTCAGATGTTTGGAACAAGAACAAGACAGACATCCGTCTCTCTCTCTCTCTCTCTGTCTCTCTCTCTCCCCGTCCGTCTCTATCTCTCTCTCTCCCCGTCCGTCTCTATCTCTCTCTCTCCCCGTCCGTCTCTATCTCTCTCTCTCTCTCCCCCATCTGTCTCTCTCTCTCTCTCCCCGTCTGTCTGTCTCTCTCTCTCCCCGTCCGTCTCTATCTCTCTCTCTCCCCGTCCGTCTCTCTCTCTCTCTCTCTCCCCGTCCGTCTCTCTCTCTCTCTCCCCCATCTGTCTCTCTCTCTCTCTCTCCCCGTCCGTCCGTCTCTCTCTCTCTCTCTCCCCCCATCTGTCTCTCTCTCCCCGTCCATCTGTCTCTCTCTCTCTCTCACCATCTGTGTCTCTAACGTCTGTCTTTTTTAATCATCGGTTTTGTTGAGTTTTTTTCCTCTCTCCGTTTCTCCCTCTCTCCGTTTCTCCCTCTCTCCGTTTCTCCCTCCCTCTCGCCCGCTCAGCGAGGAGCACACCTGAAATAGCTCGGCCAGGTGTGCAGAGACCGCAGAGCGCTCCAGTCCCCGAGGACCAGCTGACACGACTCAGCTCTTTCCACTCCTTCACACACACACACACACACACACACACACACACACACACACACAGTAAGATAAATGAAACACACACTCACCCAGAAATTGTTCCTGAAGTACATGCTCTCCATTTTGAGGCTTTTCTACAGAGCTCTGTGGAGGAAAAGGAAAAACAGGCATCACGTCATCGCCAGTCCGTAACGTAGTGACACACAGCTGCGTTTCAGTTCTGCGCCGCCGACAGAGACAGAGACCGAGACCGAGACAGAGACAGAGACAGAGACCGAGACAGAGATAGAGACCGAGACAGAGATAGAGACAGAGACAGAGACAGAGACCGAGACAGAGCTCCGCTTCAGTGTTTAATCCAGCTCAGAGACACGAGCCTGTAACAGCTACAGCTCCACGAACCCGTCACACACACCTTTCCACAACATGGCAACTTTTAGATGATCGTTCTACTGCATTTCCCCATTAAAAAAACTGCTACAGATAAATGTGAAATTAAAGCTGATTCGATGCTGAAGTCTCGACTGTTTCAAATCTTTACAACTTTTTTTTTTTTTACCAGTTTTAACAGAATTAAAACGTACACTGATTTATTTAACAATGTTACTGTGTGTTAATAAATAAATAATCTGGTCTCTGCGTAAATCACATGACTGCAGCTGAGCCAATCGACATGTGAATTAACTGTCTCTCTGTCTGTCTGTCTCTCTTTCTGTATATCTCTCTGTCTGTCGTTCTGTCTCTCTTTCTGTATATCTCTCTGTCTCTCTTTCTGTATATCTCTCTGTCTGTCGTTCTGTCTCTCTTGGGCGGTTTTCTGTCTGTCTCTCAATCTCTTTGTCTGTCTGTCTGTCTGTCTGTCTGTCTCCCTCTCTCTCGCTGTCTGTCTGTCTCCCTCTCTCTTGCTGTCTGTCTGTCTCCCTCTCTCTCTCGCAGTCTGTCTGTCTGTCTCTCTCTCTCTCGCAGTCTGTCTGTCTGTCTCTCTCTCTCTCGCAGTCTGTCTGTCTGTCTCTGTCGCTGTCTGTCTGTCTGTCTCTCTCTCTCTCACTGTCTGTCTGTCTTTCTCTCTCTCTCTCTCACTGTCTGTCTGTGTCTCCCTCTCTCTCGCTGTCTGTCTGTCTCCCTCTCTCTCGCTGTCTGTCTGTCTCCCTCTCTCTCGCTGTCTGTCTGTCTCCCTCTCTCTCGCTGTCTGTCTGTCTCCCTCTCTCTCGCTGTCTGTCTGTCTCCCTCTCTCTCGCTGTCTGTCTCCCTCTCTCGCTGTCGGTCTGTCTCCCTCTCTCTCGCTGTCTGTCTCCCTCTCTCGCTGTCGGTCTGTCTGTCTCCCTCTCTCGCTGTCTGTCTGTCTTTCTCTCTCTCTCTCACTGTCTGTCTGTGTCTCCCTCTCTCTCGCTGTCTGTGTCTCCCTCTCTCTCGCTGTCTGTCTGTCTGTCTCCCTCTCTCTCGCTGTCTGTGTCTCCCTCTCTCTCGCTGTCTGTGTCTCCCTCTCTCTCGCTGTCTGTGTCTCCCTCTCTCTCGCTGTCTGTGTCTCCCTCTCTCTCGCTGTCTGTGTCTCCCTCTCTCTCGCTGTCTGTGTCTCCCTCTCTCTCGCTGTCTGTCTGTCTCTCTCTCTCTCTCTCGCTGTCTGTCTGTCTCTCTCTCTCTCTCGCTGTCTGTCTCTGTCTCTCACTGTCTGTCTGTCTGTCTCCCTCTCTCTCGCTGTCTGTCTGTCTGTCTCCCTCTCTCTCGCTGTCTGTCTGTCTGTCTCCCTCTCTCTCGCTGTCTGTGTCTCCCTCTCTCTCGCTGTCTGTGTCTCCCTCTCTCTCGCTGTCTGTCTGTCTCTCTCTCTCTCTCTCGCTGTCTGTCTCTGTCTCTCACTGTCTGTCTGTCTCCCTCTCTCTCGCTGTCTGTGTCTCCCTCTCTCTCGCTGTCTGTCTGTCTGTCTCCCTCTCTCTCGCTGTCTGTGTCTCCCTCTCTCTCGCTGTCTGTGTCTCCCTCTCTCTCGCTGTCTGTGTCTCCCTCTCTCTCGCTGTCTGTCTGTCTCTCTCTCTCTCTCTCGCTGTCTGTCTGTCTCTCTCTCTCTGTCTGTCTGTCTCTCTCTCTCTCTCTCGCTGTCTGTCTCTGTCTCTCACTGTCTGTCTGTCTCCCTCTCTCTCGCTGTCTGTCTGTCTGTCTCCCTCTCTCTCGCTGTCTGTCTGTCTGTCTCCCTCTCTCTCGCTGTCTGTGTCTCCCTCTCTCTCGCTGTCTGTGTCTCCCTCTCTCTCGCTGTCTGTCTGTCTCTCTCTCTCTCTCTCGCTGTCTGTCTCTGTCTCTCACTGTCTGTCTGTCTCCCTCTCTCTCGCTGTCTGTGTCTCCCTCTCTCTCGCTGTCTGTCTGTCTGTCTCCCTCTCTCTCGCTGTCTGTGTCTCCCTCTCTCTCGCTGTCTGTGTCTCCCTCTCTCTCGCTGTCTGTCTGTCTCTCTCTCTCTCTCTCGCTGTCTGTCTCTGTCTCTCACTGTCTGTCTGTCTCCCTCTCTCTCACTGTCTGTCTGCCTGTCTCTCTCTCTCTCTCCCTGTCTCTCAATGTCCTTCGGTTGAACCGCTTCAGACGCTCGCTCGCAGTGAGTTTTGATTGGTTCCTTCAGCATGACGCGTTACATCAGCACGAGTTTGTGCTGGAGAGAAGACGCCATGTCGGCTGTGTGGGAGTTTTTCAAGGTGGCAAAAAACAAAAAAGAGGACCAACGTGAGGACGAAGTAGAGCAAAAACACCGCGATACAACCAACGAATGTAATCAGACACGTTTTATCAGACAAAAGTCGCTGCGAGACAAACGGCAGCGGCGCCCAGGAACAGAAATGAGCTCACACACGGCAGGTACCGCAGACGTGATTCCCTTGCCGCTTCCCCTCGACCGCTCCTCCTGTTCAGGTTTTAAAATAAAAGCAGGTGTCCACGGTACATCTTCGCCTTTTGGGTTTTTTTGTAATCAGACTCGCAAAAATAACATCAAGGTTTAGATTTATCGGCCAATGTATCGGTTATCGGCTTCCAAATACAAAGAACTACCAGTTATCGGTTTCGGGCTGAAATTTCCAAATCGGTGCATATCCATGACCATGAAGATGATGATGATGAAGATGAAGATGATGATGAAGATGATGAGGATGGAGCGGTGCACGGAGCGCGGTTGTAGCCCATCATGTCCCTGTAGCAGAGCTGGACAGCAGAATGTAAGCGGATCAGCGTAACACGCTGCAGCGGAGAACAAAGCCGAGCTGAAGGGCAGAATAAAGAGGAGCGGTCCGGGGCGATCAGGCGGAAACTCTAACTCCCACCGGGGTTAGGCCGAGCGAGGGTGATGAAAAGGCACCTCTAACAGGATAAAAATGTCCGATCGTGGGGGACGGAAAGACAGCAGCAAACTCAGGAGAGAGAGAGAGAGAGAGAGAGAGAGAGAGAGAGAGACGAGAACAAGTCATTAATTCACTTTAATACAATACAGGAGGCTCTTTAACACGAAGCGGGAGGAAACGATTGGCTTTACATTCCCTATAAACACCGCAGAGCATTGTGGGTATTCTCTATACACGTCCACTGGACCTAATGTACCGCAATGCATTGTGGGTATTCTCTATACACGTCCACTGGACCTAATGTACCGCAATGCATTGTGGGTATTCTCTATACACGTCCTCTGGACTTAATATACCGCAGTGCATTATGGGTATTCTCTATACACGTCCACTGGACCTAATATACCGCAGTGCATTGTGGGTATTCTCTATACACATCCTCTGGACTTAATATACCACAGTGCATTGTGGGTATTCTCTATACACATCCTCTGGACTTAATATACCACAGTGCATTGTGGGTATTCTCTATACACGTCCACTGGACCTAATATACCGCAGTGCATTGTGGGTATTCTCTATACACGTCCTCTGGACTTAATATACCGCAGTGCATTGTGGGTATTCTCTATACACGTCCACTGGACCTAATATACCGCAGTGCATTGTGGGTATTCTGTACTAATTGCCATTGTTTTGGTTGCCATGTTACTGTTGCTATGGTTACACACAAGGCTTTTTTGCTGAGCACGAATTCTGACTTCATACAGCAGCAGAGAGAGATTCGTCCTTGTGCTGCGGATTTAACACTGCTGTTCAACCCGAGTGAACCACAGGGGGATTACACACACACACACACACACACACACACACACACACACACACACACACACACACCACAATCTCTCTCGCTGTCTCTAATTCTTTCTCTTTGTGCCTTTCACTCACCCTCTTTCTCTCCAGCTCTGCCTGTCCCTCTCTATCCACCTCCCTCTCTCCTGCTCTATCTCCATGTCTGTCTCTCCCTATCTTTCTCTCTCTCTTTCCCTCTGCATCTCTCTCTCCTCTTGTCCCTCTCAGTCCCTCTCAGTGTCTATCTCTCTCTCTCTCTCTCTCTCTCTCTCTCTATCCAGATCCCTTTCCCGGTCTCTCCCCACTACTCTGTCTCCGTCAGCATCATCAGTAATTAACTCAGTGCTGGAGTCTGTAGAGATGTGGATCTTGGCAGATAACGCAGCGTGTGTTGGCCGTGAGCAGAACCTGCAGCGGCTCTCGGGACAGCGCCGGGATTTGAACTCATGACGTCGTGGTCACTGGAGCAGAACCTGAACCACAGAGCTACCGTGAAGTCCTGAGCACAGACGCGTTAGATCGGAACGCTTCCAAACTGGCCGATGATCACCGCTAGCACAAAGTTCTGCAGACGTTTAAGATCACTCACTCAGATCACGCTGATCACCACACAACCTGAACACAGGTGTGAAATTCAGACGTCCTCCACGCTACATCTCTCTCATCTGTCTCTCAGTCCTTCTCTCCGTGTCTCTCTCACTCACTCCATCTCACTATGTCTCTCTCCATCCGTCTCTCTCCTTCCGTCTCTCTACATCTCTCTCCATCTGTCTCTCTACTGCTCTCTCTCTCCATCCGTCTCTCTCCATCCGTCTCTCTATGTCTCTCTCCTGTCTCTTTCCAACCGTATCTCTACGACTCTCCACTGCCATCTCTCTCCATCCGTCTCTCTACGACTCTCTCCTACTGTCTCTCTCCTTCCGTCTCTCTACATCTCTCTCCTACTGTCTCTCTCCATCCGTCTCTCTACGACTCTCTCCTACTGTATCTCCCCATCCGTCTCTCTACTGCCATCTCTCTCCATCCTCTCTACGACTCTCTCCTACTGTCTCTCTCCTTCCGTCTCTCTACTGCCATCTCTCTCCATCCGTCTCTCTACGACTCTCTCCTTCCGTCTCTCTACTGCCATCTCTCTCCATCCGTCTCTCTATGACTCTCTCCTACTGTCTCTCTCCATCCGTCTCTCTACTGCCATCTCTCTCCATCAGTCTCTCTACATCTCTCTCCTACTGTCTCTCTCCATCCGTCTCCCTACTGCCATCTCTCTCCATCCGTCTCTACTGTCTCTCTCCATCCGTCTCTCTACGACTCTCTCCTACTGTCTCTCTCCATCCGTCTCTCTACTGCCATCTCTCTCCATCCGTCTCTCTACGACTCTCTCCTACTGTCTCTCTCCATCCGTCTCTCTACTGCCATCTCTCTCCATCCGTCTCTCTACGACTCTCTCCTACTGTCTCTCTCCATCCGTCTCTCTATGACTCTCTCCTACTGTCTCTCTCCATCCGTCTCTCTACTGCCATCTCTCTCCATCCGTCTCTCTACGACTCTCTCCTACTGTCTCTCTCCATCCGTCTCTCTATGACTCTCTCCTACTGTCTCTCTCCATCCGTCTCTCTACTGCCATCTCTCTCCATCCGTCTCTACTGTCTCTCTCCATCCGCCTTATCTACGTCTCTCTACAACTCTCTCCTACTGTCCCTCTCCATCTGTCTCTCTACTGCCATCTCTCTCCATCCGTCTCTCTACATCTCTCTCTCCATCCGTCTTATCTACGTCTCTCTCCATCCGTCTCTCTCCGACTCTCTCCTACTGTCTCTCTCCAGCTATCTCTCTCCATCCGTCTCTCTAAATCTCTCCTACTGTCTCCCTCTCCATCCGTCTTATCTACGTCTCTCTCCTACTGCCTCTCTCCATCTGTCTCTCTACGACTCTCTCCATCCGTCTCTCTACATCTCTCTCCTACTGTCTCCCTCTCCATCCGTCTTATCTACGTCTCTCTCCATCCGTCTCTCTACTGCCATCTCTCTCCATCCGTCTCTCTACATCTCTCTCCTACTGTCTCCCTCTCCATCCGTCTTATCTACGTCTCTCTCCATCCGTCTCTCTACGACTCTCTCCTGCTGTCTCTCTCCATCCGTCTCTCTCCTGCTGTCTCTCTCCAGCTATGTCTCCCACCCCTTCTCTCTACGTCTCTCTCCATCGGTCTCTCGCTCATTTCGCTCTACGTCTCCCTCTCTCTTTGTCTCTCACCCGGTCTCTTTCTATCCCCCCCCCCTCTCTCTCTCTCTCTCTGCATAAAGTGCCGATCATTTCTTTAACTTAACCTCAAATCGATCTTGTGAATGAACCTTCCCACTGATGAGCGATTATTTTCAATAACTCTACGACACAACACACCGCACCACAAAACTAACAAACGAACAAAAACGCTGGCGCACAGTCGACGCCCCAGACACGGATGAAGAACAAACACCGGTATACATTTGGGATTATTTCGACAGATCATCTCTACGCGGCAAAAAACGTCACGTCGCCACTGGCCCTTATTTTCACGTGCTCACGGTCGCCGTACCGCTCCTCCTTAAACAATGTGCTTGTGTACCATTAAAATCAGTAGCCAAATTTGCTAGCGAGCTAACATCATCAGGAGACCTTTAAAGAGGACGAGCGATCCAGAGCTCCCGTTTTTAACCCGGAGTGCGCCTCCGGCACGAGTGTGTGCGACGTCACGCCGTCGGGTTTTCCTCCCCGCACGGCTTTATCGGAGCAGAGACGGAGACCCGAGGGCCACACGCTCAGAAAGCAGAAAGGGTGCACATACTTTCCAGATCAAAGCCCAGAATAGAAGATCCTCTCGAGTCTTTGGGGAATGAGTTTGCAAATGCCAAGGAGAGAGAGGGAAAAAAAAAAGAGAGAGAGAGAGAGAGAGAGAGAGAGAGAGAGAGAGAGAGAGAGAGAGAGAAAGAACGGAGTCTGGTCGGTTCTTTGGTGGCTCCATCTGTCAGAACCGGAGTGTTCTGGGTCAGAGAGAGAGAGAGAGAGGGGGGGGGGGGGGGGGGGTCGGAGGAAATAAAGGGAACAAAGAGAGTCCTAGTAAATAAAAGTAAATCAAAAAGGTCTCTCAGGGCAGAAAAGAGCACCGGTGAACCAATTGTTTGGGGGTGCCGTTACTTTTTAACAGCGGACAAATACGAAGGACGAGTGTTAGTATAAGTTAACGAGACCCGAGAATAAATAATAAGTCTCTCAGAAAGATGTCAGATCGTATACAGCGTCACAGGAAAACAACAACAACAAACAAAAAAAATAACACAACACGGTGCTAATTTGGGAGGCGCACGCTGAGCATCCTGAGCTGCGAGAACTTCCTGTCAGAGACCTGCCACTTCCTGCCGGCTGAAACCCGAACAATAACGTCGGCCCTAATCAGAAGAGGTAAAGATACGAGTGCTCATGCAGTCCAACGAGGAGACAACAACCATGCTGGTCAATCGAGCTGTGTGTGTGTGTGAGTGTGTGAGTGTGTGAGTGTGTGTGAGTGTGTGTGAGTGTGTGTGAGTGTGTGTGTGTGTGAGTGTGTGTGTGTGTGTGTGTGTGTGTGTGTGTGAGAGAGAGAGATACTGACATTTACCCTAATCATCA
Source organism: Ictalurus punctatus (assembly GCF_001660625.3). Classification (NCBI taxonomy): domain Eukaryota; kingdom Metazoa; phylum Chordata; class Actinopteri; order Siluriformes; family Ictaluridae; genus Ictalurus; species Ictalurus punctatus. The sequence continues at coordinate 32,453,405 of NC_030420.2, forward strand.
TTTTCAGTTTTAACACATGGCAATAAATAAATATTTAATAATCCCCAACCTGAAGAGCAGAATTTCTACCACTTCAGGGTTAAGGAGAGGCGCGTAGTGATAATACAGTCTCTCTCTCTGTCTCTCTCTCTGTCTCTCTCTCTGCCTCTCTCACTGGCGCTCTCTTTTTGTCTCTCTGCCTCTGTCTCTCTTTTTTTCTGTCTCTCTGCCTCTCTCTCTCCTTCTTTGTTTCTCTGCCTCTCTCTTTCTTTTTGTCTCTCTGCCTCTCTCTTTCTTTTTGTCTCTCTGCCTCTCTCTTTGCCTGTCTCTCCTTCTTTCTGTCTCTCTGCCTCTCTCTCCTTCTTTGTTTCTCTGCCTCTGTCTCTCTTTCTTTCTGTCTCTCTGCCTCTCTCTCTCCTTTGTTTCTCTGCCTCTCTTTCTTTCTGTCTCTCTGCCTCTCTCTTTGCCTGTCTCTCTTTCTTTCTGTCTCTCTGCCTCTCTCTCTCTCCTTCTTTGTTTTTCTGCCTCTCTTTGCCTCTGTCTCTCTGCCTCTCTCTCCTTCTTTGTTTTTCTGCCTCTCTCTTTGCCTCTGTCTCTCTGCCTCTCTCTCTCTCTCTCCTTCTTTGTTTCTCTGCCTCTCTCTTTCTTTCTGTCTCTCTGCCTCTCTCTTTGCCTGTCTCTCTTTCTTTCTGTCTCTCTGTCTCTCTCTCTCCTTCTTTGTTTCTCTGCCTCTCTCTTTCTTTCTGTCTCTCTCCTTCTTTGTTTCTCTGCCTCTCTCTTTGTCTCGCTGCCTCCCTCTCTTTCTTTTTGTCTCTCTGCCTCTCCCTCTGTCTCTCTGCCTCTCTCTTTGCCTCCGTCTCTCTCTCCCCTTCTTTGTCTCCGCCTCTCTCTCTCCGTTTGTCTCTCTGTTTCCCCTCTATCTCTCTGTTCCTTTGTCTGTATCCGTTTCCCTCTGACAGTCTGTCTCTCTCTGTCTCTATCTGTCTGAGTCTCCCTACCAATACCGACAGATATCGCTCCCTCTCTCTACGCCCCACTCTCTCTACGCCCCACTCTCTCTACGCCCCCCTCTCTCTACGCCCCCCTCTCTCTACGCCCCACTCTCTCTACGCCCCACTCTCTCTACCGCATTAGCAGATTCGCCTCACACCAAACTTCTGCTTCATCGGACCTCCAGTTCCTGAGAAAGAGAAACTGTAAAAGGTTCTTGCTATGACCTCGTGCAAGAGAACTGGCCATGGCATGGACAGAACACTGAGCTCTTATTGATAAGTACATCCTCATCTCTCTCTCGCTCTCTCACTCACACACACACACACACACACACACACCCCGTGTAGGTCATGTGCTTCCTGGACGACCCAGATAACAAACTGACTCGAGGAGCCCGAGTTAGGAGACGTTTCCTCTGCACTGCAGTAAATAAAACCCAGACTGAAACCACATTATTTCCTTTAAAATAAAAAATTAATCAGTTACTTTTTCCACCACCAACAAAACAAACATGTGGCACAAAGCGATCAGTACTTTGCTCTGCTGCTAGTTACGGAAGTGCTCTCTCCTGAGAAAGGGTGTAGGGGTAGTGACGGAATTCTGGTGTACAGAATAACTGCAGTATCATGGAACTGACAGGCACAAAGACCACGCCCCCTTCACTGGTACTGACAAGTACAGAAACCACGCCCCCTTCACCGGGACTGACAGCCACAAAGACCACACCCCCTTCACCGAGACTGACAAGTACAGGAACCACGCCTCCTTTGCCGAGACTGACATGTACAGAAACCACACCCCCTTCAGCGAGACTGAAAGGTAGAGAAACCACACCCCCTTCACTGAGACTGACAGGTAGAGAAACCACACCCCCTTCACTGAGACTGACAGGTAGAGAAACCACACCCCATTCACTGAGACTGACAGGTAGAGAAACCACACCCCATTCACTGAGACTGACAGGTAGAGAAACCACACCCCCTTCACTGAGACTGACAGGTAGAGAAACCACACCCCCTTCACTGAGACTGACAGGTAGAGAAACCACACCCCCTTCACTGAGACTGACAGGTAGAGAAACCACACCCCCTTCACTAAGACTGACAGGTAGATAAACCACACCCCCTTCACTGAGACTGACAGGTAGAGAAACCACACCCCCTTCACTGAGACTGACAGGTAGAGAAACCACACCCCCTTCACTGAGACTGACAGGTAGATAAACCACACCCCCTTCACTGAGACTGACAGGTAGATAAACCACACCCCCTTCACTGAGACTGACAGGTAGAGAAACCACACCTACTTCTGTAGAGACTGACATTCATAATCCACGCCTCCTTCTATGGGGACCGACAGATATGGGACTGACCAACATAAGCCCCACCCCCTTCACTGTGACACAGATGCCACGCCCACTTCACTGGGGAAGAGACAGAAGTGGGAGAGAGAAACACGGCAGTGAAGAGAACTGTGATAAACAATAAACAGTAATGAAACAGAAGCGGCCTCGTCCCAAATCATCCCTGTGGCCTTGCTCTAGTGGAACAGACAGGCCGGTTGTTCCTTTGGGCTGTAAACAGAGAATCTGTGTTTTTTTGTGCTCACAGCATTGTAACAGTTGCAGCCCCTGTAACCAGGCCCGTAGCCACAGATCCTCCATCTGCTCTGTGTGTGTGTGTGTGTGTGTGTGTGTGTGTGTGTGTGAGAGAGAGAGAGGGAGCCAGCGCTGCTAACCAACCCAAAATCTCACCCCCTCTGCACTGCCCCGTTTGGCAAAGTGGTAAAACTGGCACGGAGGTAAACGAGGGCAGCGCGGCGGAGGCGTGACGGAGAAGCCCAGACACTCCGGAGGTCCTCCGCAGAGCCGAGAGGAAGCGGCCGCGTCCCAAACCGCCCCTGCTGCCTCGTGCTGAGCGGAACACTGTAGCGTGACCGTTGAGATACAGTGTAAAGTTCTACTTGGAACCCTTTCTGACGGAACCATTAACGCACTCGAACCTCCAGATTTTGTTCTTCCTCTTCCATCCGTCTGTTTTTCGGCCTGCTCTCCATTTACAGTCTCGATCTTTCTCTCGCTCTCTTTCTATCTCAATCTCTCTCTCTATCTCAATCTCTCTCTCGCTTTGTCTTTCTATCTCTCAATCTCTGTCCATCTCTCATTATCTCTCCGTCTATCTTTCTCTATCTGCCTGTCTACTTCTTTTTCCACCTCGCTCTCGCTCTCTCTCTCTCTCTCTGTAGGTAGTTGGTGCTGCTTTGCCAGTGACACTCAGTAAGATGACAGTCACAAACCAAACCTGTCCATCAGTGCTTTATACGTTTAAACGTTTATGCGTGTGTGTGTGTGTGTGTGTGTGTGTGCGCGCGCCTGTGTGTGTCTTGTGTTTCTTCGACTCAACATCGGACTCAAAGCCTTCACTGTTCCCCGTTTAATGAGACCCTCGGCACACACACTGAGCTGACGGCTGTGTGTGAGATCAGTGGCAGGAAGAAAACAGAGCCAAACCTCTTCACTTCAAGTGTGTGTGTGTGTGTGCGTGTGTGTGTGTGCGCGCCCCTCAGGCAGCATCGCACAATTAAAGCTCTTAACACTCTTTTGTGAAAGGTGATTGGCTTTTCCTGATTAGCAGCAGGTGACCAAGAATGTCTGTTACACACACTCGCACACACTCGCACCTCCTGTAGAACAATTCTGCGCTGAACTTTCAGGCACTGAAGAAAAAAACGAAAGAAAAAAAAAAAAAAAACCCTTACAACTCAAAACAGGAAACAATACCCTCTCCGGCCCGCGCCAGTGAAACTTACAGCGAGTGTAACGAGGCGTGGAGCTGAACTCACGAGATTTTATCAGATCTGGATGGAATCTATAACGACCGTAACGCGGCGCTTTTACAGCTAACGGCCCACGCGGGCGACTATAAAAGCTCCCGGGGTTACAGTTTAAAACGCAATTACGCACACACGCGACGAGAACGAGCGGAGAAAATAAACTCGCACGAGATCCAGCGCCGGTTTATAAAGACCTCCCGGTACCGATTAGTGATTCAGTACTGATTCGGATTTTACACACAGAAATCGGGACTTCATAACTCTGAGGTTGCCAGATGTTTCTTCAGCGGGAGCATCCGAGAGAGGGTTTAGTTTTGTCCAGACCATCATCTTTAAACACAACACTTTAAACTTGGGAGAAAAAAAAAAAAAGTGTATTTTTCTGTAAAATGACGCAACATAAAAGAAGACATTTAAAAATAAATAAGATCAAATAAAATAAACACGCCCGCGCTTTGAAGGATAATCCAACGTGCTAGACGTTAAGCGTTCTTCCTTATATTGATCTATGAATGGTCTGCAATTTATTAAACTGTTACTCAAATGACAGGATCGTATTTAGGCGTTTCATTTTTTCGACGTAAAATTTCAGCACGGCATATCGCGGTACGATTTTTTTTTTTTTTTTTTTTTTTTAAACTCGAACCCCACCCAGTTTGCATAACTCTCGCACAACTTCTGGAACTTCTACAGTTCGGTCCTTCCGGGATTTCACGATTTTGCGATCGCAGAAACCAAGGAAAAAAAAAAAAAAAAAATTATTATTATTATTATTATTATTATTTAAATCGAGGAAACTCCGCAGCGTTCGGAGGAGCTTTTCAAAACTAAACGCGTTGACGTCACATGTTCAGACAAAACCATCTTCGATTCATGCTTGTCGCACACGAGCACAGCTAAAAGGCCCGGTTTACCGACAGACATCGCCGCGAAAGAGCGCGAGAAACAATTTCGTGCGATTCGAGTAGTTTCCCGTAAAAAATTTTTTTTTTTAAATCTCCACAAGCAGAATTTTTGGCCGCAATAATCACATAAAAAACCCCCCCAAAAAATACCTCGAAGTGTGTGACGTCGTTATCAAATCCTCATCGTGTGTGCGTGACTCAACTACGAATGCTAGCCAGTCAGTGAACTGTTTATAAAAAAATAATTAATAAATAAAAATAAATAAATAAAAAAAATGTCGCACCGGAACATCCAGCGCACGCCGTCCGGACTATTTACATTTTAGGATCGATATTATAAACGTCCAGGCCGTTTATCGGCACCGTGTTTGTTTTTCAGGTGCTGAGGTTTGGATTCGGTTCGATTCCAAGTCAAACCGTCTTAATAATTTAATAAGAGCTTGATATAAGAAAGGACAGGACGTGAGAATTTGCTTTACAAAGTGTCCTTCCCGGTTCTGATCCATCACACCTGGGTAGAGCTCGAACAGAGGGTGCGCGCGGCGCTGGTAAACACGCCAGGGTGGTTTTAGGGTTCAGAGTTTAAACCGGTGATCGATGGGCACCGCGGTATCGTACACGCTGGATTAAACGGAGCTAGAGAGTGCGGAGAGCGAGACACGCTGCGATGTTTGACACGCTGTTTAACACGTCGTTACGGATTCTGGTCCCGATCCTTGCACTTCGTTAGAGAGAAAGCAGCCTGGGTGTCCAGGAGAACAGCTGTGTCCTGCTGTTGGGGAAAAAATTTCATAAAAATAATAATAATAATAATAATAATAATAATAATAATAAAGTAAGCGCCAGCCGTCGCGCTTCACCTTTTTGGTGCGATTCCCAGAATTCAATTCCATTAACGCTGCTTCGACGCATAACTCGTTCTCTTTCCTGTTAAAATGTCGCCCGATAAAACACGTAACGATAAAAGTCTACGAAACGCGATAGGGCTTTTTTTTTTTCTTTTCTAATAGCGTGCGAATTTGCCAACAATTCGCTACAGTTTTTATTAATTTAAAAAAAACAACAACAAAAAAAAACCACGACAAGTCTGAGTTTTTTCGTTTGTTTGTTTACGGTTACGTCTAATGTTGCGGGACGTCCGTAAAACCGGCTCGTAACTGATCGATCACGTTACAGCGGCAATAAATAGTCGTTTCCTCGGTTACTGGAAAAAACAAAAACAAACCTGCAGTGTGTTACAAAGAAACGACGGCGTCCGGAGGACTCGCCCGTGTCGGAAAACTTACTCGCACTGGAGACTCCTTCGAAATAAATAAATAAATAAATAAATAAACTAAATCATAAACAAATCGGACACTGGTTTTAGTTTTAGATCGGCGTAGAGAAGCCGTCCGAAATACTCACGGGTCCCCGTAAACGAGCTGTTACTATAGTAACGAGGCCTCCTGACCCGATCACAATCGCAGAATCTAACAGCGCTGATATTATAATATTATTAAACTGTAACGCGACCGGGAAATTTTAAATAATCGGCACATACGCTACCTGTTAGACCCGTTTTTTGTGTTTTTCCCCAAAGCCGTTTGAAACGAGACGCCGGTTCCAGGGTTGCCAGTCTCACGCTTTTTACACCAAACCGGTCTAGTTTAGGAACGAGGTTGAGGGTGGAATAAAAGCAATCCTGAACTAGCTTTAAAAAAAATTTAAAAAATAAAAAAAGTCAGTGGTGGACGAGATCACGTTTTAAAGCAAATCACCGGAATTAAATCTCCGAAAGGAAAGTGTAGGAGCAGACAGTGCTTCTAAAATATCAGTCCGTCGCCTTAAGGATCGAAATCGAATCGTACAGTATCGTATCTTCGCAGATTCAGTGAGGTCGTCGAATTCTGACTGGTTGGCTTAAGAGGCGAAAGCGAGTCTGCATATCTGCATTGCAGCAGATATTCAGCGGTACCGTCAAATATCGGGTCACCGGCTTAAGAAGCGCAATTGAATCGAATCTTACCGTGTCAGATTCAGATCGAATCGTTGCCTAACGGATCGAAATCGCATCGTATCGTTGCTGATTTATCGTTACGGTCAAACATCAGATCATTGTCTTGGGGAATGAAATCCTACCGAATCATATCGTATTCAGCGGTATCGTCAAATATCGAATCGTCGGCTTAAGAAGCGAAATCAAATATCACATCGTATCAGATATTCAGGAGCACCGTCAAATATCGGCTCACCGACTTAAGTAGCAAAACCGGACTGAATTGAATCGTCGCCTCACGAATAGTATTATATCGTTTTCCACCGTATCGTTTGCAAGCCTGAGGTTTTAAGGTTTTACACCCCTAGTGGATAATGTCTGCATTGCATGATGAAAAATGCGTGCGCACCACAGTGAGCACCCTAGTGAGCTTGTTTCGGTGGGGAAAGAAGAACCACGCAGACTTTCCGTGCTTGTTTCGGGTCTTTATGGAGACGTATTGGGCTGAGAATTTTTGCACGCACAGTACTGCAGTGGAAAAGCACGATGTCCAGGTCATCTGGTCCCAACCTGGACATCCTCAGGTTCTCCACTGGTCGGTGCATCACGTTACACACTTGTTAACTGTAATATAGAGACATCGTATGACCGCCATATTAAAATATCGCCAGCCTAAATATTCAGTGTTACAAGAATGTTACACGGATTTATTCAATTTTACAAAGCCAGCAACACCTCCATGTCAAATGTGAAAATGTGTCCCTAAAATGGAGCTGCAGCACTGGATCTGGACAAGATGGAGAAATGATGCCGGTTAGGAAATAAAATTTTTAACAAATCGACCTTTTTTTTTTTTTTTAGAAAAATAAATAAATAAATAAATAAATAAAAAAATAAAAATAAGAACACCATGCGTCCATCAGGCTATACAATTTCACATCAAAGCAACTTCCTGCCTTAAAAGCACCACATTAAAAACACCCCGACAAAGATAAAATAAATGTTAAATATTAAATAAGTGTAGGGTATTTCGAGAAAATAAAGGGGTTGAGTATTTTGTGGAAATGAACAAAGCTCTCTGTGGCACGACACGACTAATAAATAAATGCTTCTTCATCAAACAGTCCAGCCAAACCCCCATTGACTTGGGCTCGGTCCCAAATGACGCGTGATTCCCTTCACGAGCGCCCTACGCGCGGCATAAAACAACGTCACCCGCGCACTACGTAGTGCACTATCATGATCAATACGAAGCCGTTTGGGACGCGGCGGTCTGGTTGGAGATGAGAGCATACAAAACCGTCCCCGAAAAAAAAACATTTTCTTATAAACCCCACCGCACTTTTATTCATACGATAAAAAAGAGAGCGTACCGAACGTAGTCTTACCTTTTCGAAGAAAGAATAAAGACGATATAGTTCATGTTTTTCCTTCGCCGGTACAGCAAACACGAGCAGACTACCTCCACGAACCGTGCCGCGTTCAATGTGATCTGATAGTAGCGAGCCGCTGACAGCGTCCAAAATAGTCCCCGCCCAACTCCTTTCTGATTGGCTGCCGTTTCTTCGCCACAACAGAAAAGCATGGCAACCGTCAAAAAAGGCGGGCTTCTAAAGGCGAGGAAAGAGCCAATAGGATCGCGAGTTCGTTCCGCACGCGCAACGCCCACCTGTTACATAGATGCGCTATTGGATGAAAATCATGCCAATCATAGAGAAAGAGGCGGAAATTGACGGATTAACGTTTAGTCAAATTTTTTTTTCTTTCTTTCTGGAATATTAATAAATATTAATTAGAAATCTTCCTGACTGGGGTGATCTGTGAATACAAACGAAAATATAAATGATTTAAATTAAACAATATGAAGCCTTCAAGGCTGGTAATAACAATAAAGGGACATTAAAGTGCACCTATTATGGTTTTTTTTCAAATATTACCGTTCATGTAGTGTGTTATAGAGCTGATTGTGAATGTAAAACGTCTGCAAAGTTTCAAAAATCAATGCGCACGACAATTGGAGTCATCGACTCGCAGAAAAAAAGGAATCGATTCTGAACAGCTGAATCGAGTCGTTAGTGATTCCAGACTTTACTTCCAGTACTAACCTACATAGGTTTGTAACACAAAGCCCCGCCTCTGGTCTTCATCGTCTGCTCGCTGACAGACGGAGCTGAAACCCGTTACGGTAGTGGGCGTTTCCTTTTCGACACACGCTGACAGCGGTAGACCAATCACGACAGACGTCTGACCAATCAGAGCAGAGTATGCTCTCTGAAAGGAGGAGTTTAGAACGAATCCTTTAGAACGGATCATTGAAATTATGAGCACGTTAAAGTGTTTTTTTGACCTCGGATGCATGTAAATTTATCATGAGACATTTAAAACTAAATTAGGCACGATTCAAAACCATAGTAGGTGCGCTTCAAATCAACATACGTATAAATAAAAATTTATGCGTATAAAAATACGCATCAATAAAGACCATATCTGACATGTTCATATCAATTATCAAGATCAATATGACCCACACTAAAATTGAAAATTCGGGTAAAGTATGTTGCCATGTGAATAATAATGCTGTACGACTTGCTTGCTTTCGCGAGCAAAACAAAAAACGCGCATGGTCAAATTTTCTTCGGTCGCGAGTCGAGATCGGCCGATCACATCCGAATACAGCTCACGACGGACAAACTTCTGGCAGGGTGAGAAATTATTGTATTAAAATCCCAGAGCTGCTACGATGTTCGTCTAAAATCCACCGACAGGAGGACGGCATAGGATGATGCGAAACTCACGGGACAGCTACAAGTACGGTATTTGGCGATGGTGAATTGTAAACAAAACATAACTCATGGGCAGTAAAACATTCTCGAAAGTATCCTCAAGGTCACTCTGAAGAACGTTTGCGTTGATGCTGGTCTGTTTGATGACGTAATCAGAATGTAGAATGTAGAATGTAGAATCGTAGCTCTACCGTAAGAGGATCTTTATCGTATCATCTGACACGGAATACGCCTGGTCCATGAATTTGATCGACGTGGAATATGTCTGTTATACAATTTGTACGAGATTTTATTGGGCACTTGTACAATCCGACAAGTAATATACAGTGGTGCTTGAAAGTTTGTGAACCCTTTAGGATTTTCTATGTTTCTGCATAAATATGACCTAATACATCATCAGAGTTCCATACGAGTCCTAAAAGTAGACAAAGAGATCCCAGTTAAACAAATGAGACAAAAATATCATACTCTGTCGTTTATTTATTGAGGAAAATGATCCGATATTACATATCTTCCAGCATTTTTTTTACCTGCAGAGTTTAAGCAGCACTGTAGGTTAAAGATTGCTGTCATCTCGGAGTCCAAGAATTCGGAGGATGTGACGCTACGCTATTTCTATAAACCGAGTGAGAACACGCTAACCGTGGTATGTTGAGTGTGTCGGGGTGGCGAGTCATCTTATTACGAGTCTTCGGGTATCTTTACGCCAGGAGGTGAAGTGACCCCCCGTGTAGCAGTGCTGTGGTGTCGAAGGTCATGTGACGCTAATCAGATAGACATATTCGTGATTTTTAATACTGCTATGAAATGGGTTTTGATTTGAGCTATGCTCCGCCCACATTCCTTAAAAGGCAGCACCGGGAGTGGTCGGAAGGAGAGGACGGCAATTTTTGCATCGCAACTGACGTATATAAACAGTGATAATTGTTAGGTAATAATCATGACGTGAACGTTTGATATTGGCAGAAGCTTAATTATAAGTCCAGGCTCCGGTAGGTCAAAGGTCTTTAGGCTCTGTAGGCTCTTCAGGGGTCACGTGATCTGGGTGACTTTTACTCCGATGCGCGGTCACGTTGTCCCTCTTCTCGAAGCGGCGGCCGCAGATCTCGCACGCAAACCGGTAGCTCCGCTCGGCGTCGTGTTTACGCATGTGCCAGTTCAGAGAGGCCTTCTGACGGCAGGTGAAACCACACACCTCACACCTGAGGAAAACACACACACACACACACACACACGAGAACGTGTGAGACACTCATTTCACACCAAAAAGAGACCGAGTGTGAGACCTCACAACACCAAAAACACACACATCTGGTGTGTGTAAAAGTGATAAACATAGAGAGAGTTATATACACAGTGGTGCTTGAAAGTTTGTGTAGAATTTTCTACATTTCTGCATAAATATACAATCTGATTTTGTCCTAAAAGTAGATAATGAGAACACCCCCTTAACTGGGACTGACACGTACACAAAGGCCACACCTCCTTCAATGGGACTGACAGGTACAAAGGCCACACCTCCTTCAATGGGACTGACAGGTACAAAGACCTTGCTTCCTTACATTCATTCAGTCATTATGTGTGTGTGTGTGTGTGTGTGTGTGTGGATATTCTCTTACTGCAGTGGTTTCTCTCCCGTGTGGATTCTGCGGTGGATGCTCAGGTTGCTGCTGGTGCGGAAGGCACGAGCACAGAACTCACAGATGTAGTCTCTCTGATCTATCAAACACACACACACACACACACACACACACACACACACACCCATAACATCCAGAACATACAGCACATCTAATTCATCCCTACTACACACCAGCTTTCATCACGCATTGATCTTCTGAACCTGTTCGATGGCTCTGGTCTCATTTCGCCCTCAGAGGAATTCCACCACAGGGATACAACATCGACGTGTTTTACTCGGGATGTCAATCATCAACATCATCATCATCATCATCGCTATAACATACTTAACTAAATGTTAGTGGCTGTTTTATTGCGAGTGTGCTTCGAAGACGGGGTGATGAGTGGGGATTTACTCGGGTGTATAAGCGATGTGTGAGACTTAAGGCCGTCGATACGACTAGTAAATGAATGGGACACGAGAACTGTATCATGTGGCGTGAACAAAAAGAAACGGATAACAATAGAATCGGTGACTTCCGCGCTTACAGTAATAGCGTTTCCAAGTTTGGTACACCCACGTGCGTCTGTAGACGGCGTCTCGAAAACATGGGACTATACGCTCTCGATCCCAATGAGAACTATTTTCAAACTCAGAAAAGCCAGCAGCGTGTATAGTGCGTGTCTAGTGTGTGGATAGTGTGTGGATAGTGTGTGTATAGTGTGTGTATAGTGCGTGTATAGTGCGTGTAGAGTGTGTGGATAGTAAACAAACTAGCTAGCCAAGTGTGAAAAATGTAGCTAGCTAGGTTCATTTCAGCAGCCATGTGGATTTGACGTCGCTTGCTGAACTCGGGGCCAAACGGACCGTCCAGAGCTCCCGAGTAGGAAGTCGAGAAGGCGTTTTGTTTGGGCTTTCCTAGTCGGAGGTTGAATTTTATTCAAATGTAGCAACAGCTTGGGTACTGAAACGTATGAGTCGCTGCCGATCCCAAACCGTCTATTATAACGGTACATTCCGGATTACGGTCGACAGGAAATAGCGAGCTACATTTCTCACACTTGGCTAGCTAGCTTGTTAGCATGAACAGCGAACACAGTGGCACTTCTTAGCTTTAAACGAGTTACACTGTACATACACGAGTATTTGCTGCAAATCTGCAGCACTGACTGTATAGTTAGCTGGAGTTTTGCTTAGAGAAGACGAACCCGTGCGTTTCTCGAAAGCACGGACGATGAAATTCCAGAGCTACCCGCTAAGACGATACAGTCATCGTGAAAAAGGGTCCGTTTGATCGAATAAAGACAAATTTATTTTAAAAATCCACCATCTCGGGCGGCACTGAATGTAATTCGGCCGTGCCGTGAGCATGCCCGGTCGCCGCCGATCGTCAGCGTACGCGCGGGAGCATGAAGACGATTAGCAAAACATACAAAAAAGGAAGTCTGATGTTCGATTTTGGAACGGAAACGTGTACACAGGACCGAGCGCGTGACGAATCGAGCCCGAGGACAGATCTGAGCAGAGTCTTAAGGACCGCGCTCGAAAAGCCGGATAAGCGTCTATCTGATCTGACAATCCCGGGATTTGAACTCATGACAATCTGGGTCACTAGGAGAGAACCCTAACGTCTGACCTCTGACCTGCAAACGCCGTGACTCACCGCGTCGGTCTCACTCACCACTGTGCAGCTTCTCGTGCTCTTTAAGGTGCTTCTTAAAGTTGAACGATTTTCCACAGGCGGGATCGGAGCAAGCGAAGGTCTTCTGCTGGAAGTGCTGGTACTTCATGTGGTGCTGAACGGAGACAGACGTAAAGATTAGATAATAGATGATATTTATCACAGTATGATAAACATACGAACCTTTAAAATTTCACTATATCAAAAGGTGTAAACGCTCACTGGTGCGCAAGACGGCGACACGACACGTTAAAAGCCAGGGGGGTGTAAACTTTTGCACAGGATGATCGGTGTAACAACTGTAATTCCCTTCCACCGCGGGCCGGCGGCAAAGATTCCCAAGTAATACTCACGTTGAGGTACTGACGGCTGGAAAATATCTTCCAGCAGCCGTCAAACTCGCAGGGTAAAATGAGCTTCGGAGTCGGTTTCCTACAGAACGCGAGGGAAACGATTCTATATTCAATAACGGACAAAACTTCACAAGATCAGCATGACCAGTGCATGACATAGTGACATATCCAATATTAAAACCACAGCAAGAAAATTCTTCTACCGATCATTTTCGAGAACGAACCTTTTCCTCCTGCTGCTCATCTCCAAGGGCTCCTCTTTCTCCGAAGGTCGTCTGAAAGGTAAAAATTCATACACGTTAAAATTAATACGCGCCTGTCCACTGAACTAAAGAAAATTAAAATAAAAAAATCTGCCTCTTTAATACATATGAAAGCCACCTGCTGTTTTTTCTCCTCGCTCTCCTCCTCGGCTCCTCGCTTTCGCCCGTCTCGGGAGCATCTTCTCTCCTCTGACGGCCCCTAGTGGTTAAGTTTGGTATAGCATCACCTACAACATCCCTGCTGGAGACAGAAAGTTCTCTCTAATGCTCCATCTCTGACCCTGAAACCCTGCATAAAACTCCTGTTCCCTATTTAAACAGTGCAGTGTTTTCAGGAGTCGGTATTTTGCCGTGCCTTAGAGCATAGAGTTATAATAAATAAATAAATAAATAAATAAACAAAGAAAGAAACAAACAAACAAACACACCCACACAGAAGGAATTAGACTGACGGTGGTGAGACATCGGTCCGTAAAAATAAACACCGTACGGCCCCGATGCGAGATGTTTAGACACGTTTAATGATGAAAAAGAAAAAAAAAAAAAGTCACAGGGAACTTTAGCGTTAATCCCTTATGAATATTCAGTTATTCGTCTTAGGGCTTTTTATTCAGCACTATTCTGTAAGTACGGTGAAAATATCAAACGGATGTAGAATGAGAGAACAAGAAGGAAAACAAATAAACAAACAAACAGAGAGATAGATAAATAAATAAATAAATAAATAACTCACTGCTGTTGCACTGCAATAAATAAATAAATAAATAAATAAATACATTTTTTTTTACAGTAGTAAGTGAAAATATCCCGATTGCTATAAATTTCCTATTATAAGATTATAATAAAACCAACACTTGATTACTAAACCTATTTCTAAACATTTTTAAAACTCCTTTCAGGCTTGAAATAGCCTTGTCCTATAGTTCGGATTGGTTTCATCCCCCAACTTGAAGCTTTTCATTCTAAAAAGAAGCGCATACGACATCTAAACAGGCTGAATAACCCCAATATAAAAATATCCGAAGTATAATCGCCTCGTCATCGGAAATATCAGATAAACGTGCTCACATTCAAGGTGTTTTCACACTTGAAAGAATGAAAAAGAATCTCAAAACCGAGAAGAAACGCCGACGGTACAGAGTTTCCGGTTCCGACGAGACGACTCTGCATGATATTATTTGGACGGTTTGTATCACCGCTCTTATTATTCATTTAAAGTGTCGCCTGTTAGGTGCTAGAGAGGTGAGTGGGACTGCTTCCACCGCAAACTCATTTAAAATCGGTTTATAATATATAACTTTGGGGTTAGGTCATCACGTCATATCACAGTACAACTCTGCGATAAACAATATGTCGCCGTCGTGGAAAGGTCATCGTTGTCGGGTCCGTTTCCCAGAACGCACCGCAGGCTAGAAACATGGCCGACGAGGACTACGACTCCCAAACTACGCACAGACACTTTCACCTTCCCCAGAAGACTAATCACACACACACACACACACACCTGTTCCAAATCGCACTACACGTTAAAAGAGACTGTTCGTTCACTTTGTGAAGTAAACGCTCGGTTGTTTGTGTATACCGGTTTGGATTCTGCTTTGCCCTGGACTGTGATTGTCCTCCTTACCTGCTCGAGTCTGTCTGCCTGATCGTTTGCCCACTGCCCGTCGTCACTGTTGATTTTGCCTTGCCCTTCCGATGATATTTTCTTTAAGAAAAGCGCTTAACTGCACTCGCATCCGTCCTTCACCTGATTACATGACAATTATGATATTTTACCCCAGTGTAATATATTATAAACTGTATTGAAATGAAAAATCTATATATGAGAGAAACTATATGGAAACAAATATAAATAACTATAATCGAAGCGAAATATATACGCTACCGGTCAAAAGTTTAGACATTATTAGACATTTCCCCACCGTTTAGAATAATAATAACGTCATCAAAACTCCGGAGTAACACAAATGGAACTATGGGAATGATGTCGTGATAAAAAAAAAAACCAAAATAAATCGGAATAATTTTTATCTAAATAATAATTTTCGCCTAGAATTTCCGGAAATGTATTCCTGGCGTTTTCTCGAGCGATTTCTTGAGGAACGTCCCCGAACATGGTTTTTAAACAGTATTAAAGGAGTTCCCACCGACGCCGGACTCTCTGCTTTCCTGGGATATCTCCCTCCGATTCGTCCGTTTAAGTAAATATTTATTCTGTAAATAAAATGTTCGTTTCCTAACGAGAGAAACGAAGACGTCGGCACGATTATATTCCGTGTCCCCGACGCTGATTTCACACGTTCGATCACACGCCTCCGGGTCGAAAAAAGGGTTTTTAACGTCATGAGAAACGTTTCGGTCGGGCGTCCGCAAACTTTTGACCGGCATCGCGTGTGTGTTTTTTCACAAACGCGCAGTAACACACTAGAACGTCGTACGAGGCAAAGACGGCTGTAAACCGATAATAAATTGGTTATTAATAATAATCATGATGATAAAAAAAAAAGTTTATAATACACATTTACTTTTATTTTTATATTGAATATACAAAAAAGAAGAAATACGGAAATAATCACGAGATCTCAGAAACGCGTTCTGTGACATTTTGTGATTTATCACAATATCAATATTATACCGTTGTATCACACAGACTTTTATTATTATTATTATTATTATTATTATTATTATTATTATATATTAATAACATGTCCAATGCACGGACAATGTTAACGAACGTGGCCTTTCTCTCGAGCTTGATATCTGACCGCTCACATGAAAGTAAAAACCACCCACTCCCACTCCCACGACTGTTCTTCTGTATCCCATGTGATCCCGTCCCGGATATATCGCCTCTGGTGTGTGTGTGTGACCTCTGCCGAGAGTGGAGAACGAGTCATCAGAAAGACATAAGAATTTAACTTCAAGCGTTCAGAAGTGGCCTCACTCCCAGACGGCTACACTCGGACTCGACCGTACACGGTGCCGAAGCGACGAATGTAAAGGTGAAGTGAAAATCAGCCTACAAACCTTTCCACAGAGTCCTGGATCTCATCTCTGAGATTCCGAGAGTCATCAGCCTCGGTCTCTGCGCTGCCAAAAGACGTGCGGTGATCAAGTCATATTAAAAAAATATATACGTAACTATAAACGGATAAAACATATTCTGTGTTTTTTATTATTATTTTTTTTTTTAATTATTGGCAATTTCGCTCTTATTTTGTTAACAGTTTTAAGGTTTAGCAGATTCTGCAAGGGGTACGCAAACTTTTGGGCACAACTGTATATTCTATTACGCTCTCTCTCGTGATGTTCTAGGAGAATAATCGAGGATGGAGTGGTGCGATGAAGTCGATTATTTACCCCGAAATTCTCCAACAATTTAAAAAAATGACACGGGATACGTTTTATCCGTTTATAGTTACATTATAGTTACAGTTATGCGCGGTCTGAACATGCATATTCTGTACATACTGTATAGCCTGAACATAGCCTTAGACGGCATATTATGTGCTTCTTAAAGCAATAATATCTGCATATGTGACGGATGCAGAGACGGAGGCGGATGCACTTGCAGGTTCAAAGTTGAATAATAGTTTGAACCAAACACAAAAGACACTACGCATACGTGTACAAGGTGAACAAACATAAACCGATACTCGGGACACGTGAGAGCGTGACGTGACAACCGAAGACGGTCAAAGTCGGTATAAACCGTGACCAAACACGGAAAATGACAAAATAGCTTCCGTGATTTTGTCCTGGAACGGATTGAAACATTTCAGCGAGCCTGTACCTGAGCTCTGGGGGCGAGGCGCGAAAAGCCGCATCACTTCCTTCCTGCGAACGTTCATCCTGTTCATGCTGCACCGCATCGCCTTGACACAAACGCTCTAGGAGAAGTTTGAGAAAGGTCACGATTCTAAGAAATCACAGAGAGGGGGAAAAAAAAAAGAGAAAATAAGACAGAGGTTACCTGCGTCCTCATTTCCCCCCGAGGTGTCTGGGGCGACTCGCTCCGTCTGGTCACGCTGTCCGAATCCAGCAGCGTTTCCATCAGAGACAGATTTTCCTCTTGCGCTCGTCATCCCGCACACCTCCTCTTGTTTCACTCCTTTCCTCCGTCGTTCTCCGATCTTCCTCTGTCGTGAAGGAGCAGCGCTTCCTCGTTCACGCTTCTCTCCATCATCCTCCCCGTCGGTGTGTATCGGACGCCAGGTGAACACGTGTCCGCCGTCACAGACGTACGTGAGGCGCGGTTCTGCTTCGGCTGACCTCGTGGAAGTTTCAGGATCGTCCTCCGGCGGTCTCTCCTTCACTTCCTGTCTGTGTGGGTCAGACTGCAGGCCCGGGGTCAAAGGGCAGTGCTGTCCGTGACTGTGGACCAGCAGGATCAGCTGATCCAGAGAAGCCACAGTTACTGAGATCACTTCGTTCCCATCGCCTACAGGAGACAAACACATGTCATGTCACGACTTCTGACCTCAAAAACGGTTCCCGAAGGGTTCCTGGTTCTTGTTTTTATAAAGGACTTTTACTTGGAACCTTTTCTGAAGCCATCTAATAAGAGTTTAAGACTTTCCCCTTCTTTTGGGTGCTAGATGGAACCTTTTTTTATTTTAATTTGACTTCCGTCGAGTTGAAATCCTTGTAAAAGGCAGAAATGTCTTTACAGTACCTGAACACCTGCTGCACACCTTGCAGGAGTAACTGTTGTGGGGGGAAGAAAGAAATCATTCATTAGATCCACCTAAATTATTCACCCAAATTTCACATTTATTACAGTTTACAAATGGTACAATACTGACTACATACTGTAGTGACTACATCGCTAAGGAAAAAAAAAAAGGAAGGAGTCTCCAGTGTCAGCATTTTGTAGCTTTCGGGACATGTCGGTTGCTCGGTAACATGACGGGCTGCATTTGTGAGGCTAGTGAGGGAACGATTTTTATTATTATTAATGTTTTTTTATTTTATAACATCACGACACATGTGGGGTGTTTTATGCCTTAAGGAGGACATTCGTTTCCTAGGACTTCTTATTTGTATTACAGCTCCATCTTTACCTGTCTAGCAGGAACTGTGCGAGCTCCGAGTGGAGAGAGAAACCTAGCTGGTCCTTCAGATTACTCCAGCTCTCCGGCCACGAGCCGAGTCGCACGCGAAACTTACTCCTTCTAGCGTCCAGCTCCTTTCGCCGCTGCCTGCGCCGAGCCTCTTTATTCGACGCCATGATGGAGAGAACAAATAAACACACTGTAGGAGAAATGGGAATAAAGCAGATAGTTAATAAGCCCTCCGTGTTGATTAGAACGAGGTATCTGCTGCCTTTGATACTGGTGATCATTCTAGGGTTGATATTCTTACTTATTGAGAAGAATAATTCTCGTAATATTTATTCTGAGTGATTATATTTTTTAAATAATGTTTTTAAAGGTGATTCTTTATGGTGTTCCACAGGGATCCATACTCTGCCCTCTTTTGTTTTCTTCATAAGCGCTGCGACTGGGTGAAATCATTAATAAGGCTGCAACTTCCACAGTTATCCAGACGATACAAAGTTTTACACATCCAGAATTATTACTCAAAACACACCCGGACCCTACGTTCACACTAGCAAGTGGCGGGTTGCTCATGTGTCTTGTAGTTTTTCTCTTTTGTTATTGTGGCCTGTCCAGAGCTTTTATTTTGTCCAAATATAATTGGTTTATTCAGTTTATAATGAATTCAAAAGGTTGTAAAAAAATTAATAAATAAAAAAATAAAAAATAAAAATTGGTGGTTTACCTGATTGCAATCTGGCAACCCTCAAGTATTACAGCGTTAATTTGAAAAATTAGCTAAAGGGATAATATAGTTATTACTAATATTCAATATAACTATGAGTTATAACTTGATATATAACTATTATATATAACTATTATAACGTAACTTAATAGGGTTAGAGTTTCAAATAATGCATTACATGAAGTTAAACAATTCTACTATACTGTTAGCTTAGCAAAAAAAAAAGTCTTCTAGCGGTATGCTAACGTAGTACGGTCACGTGCGCCATGTCGCCATGGTGACGCTCCCACACTGCATACTAACGTACTATATAGTATCTATGTCCAAGTAGTTGCGCACTGTTTAGCCATACTATTTAGTACGCCAGTGTGCGATTTTCAACGCAGCAATTTTCCTTTTCTTTTCATTTACCCAGACTTTACCATGCCGCAAAAAAAGTGTCGAATAACAGTTAGAAACCACATAAAGAATGCCGATAAACAGACATAAACAAACAAAGCATTAAAAGTTGATGCTGGTTTAAGTAGGTACGTGACTGTTTACCTCGTCATCCACGCTTTTAACAGAGTGGGCCCCACCAGCTCTTCTCCGTTGCCCTTTTAAGCAAACAAGCAAGACGTTTTTCAGTGAATAATAAAAACACAGTAAAGGCGGAAAAACGTCCACAATAGTGCTAATGAATCCAGCATAAGCAAAAGCATACCGTTTTATCCCGGTTTTGTTTTAATGCCCGTCATGGAAGTCAAAATAACTACGGCAAGCCAGTATAAAAAAACCCGGAAGTGTGTTTTAACAGCAAGGTTTCATGGGAAATGGAGTCGTATAGACCAATGCAACGTCACTCCTGTTTATGTATCATCATCATCATCATCATCACACACACACACACACACACACATATATATTTCATATATGTATATGAAAACGTGTACAGTTTTTGTTGAAGGCAAAGTAAAAAAAAAAGGTAAATTTTGTTATTTGTTATTTTTGAATAAATTAATTAATCAATGCTTATGGCGGTGGAAAATTACAAATGCACAGATCGGACACCAAACATGTTTTGGCTAAAAAAAAAATTTTTTTAAATAGAAGAAGCTTTAAACAAGTTTGAATATGTATATAAGGCACAGAACCTGGAAGAAACCAGAGAAACCAGAGGAAACTGGATAATTCAAAATAAACCAGAGGAAACCGTAGAACCTGGTGCAAAGCAGACAACCTGGAGGAAACTGGAGAACCCAGAATAACCCAGAGAACCTGGAGGAAACCGGAGAACTTGAAGGAAACTGGAGAACCCAGAGGAAACCAGAGAACACAGAGGAAACCAAAGAACCTGGAAGAATCTAGAGGAAACCGTAGAACCTGGTGCAAACCAGACAACCTGGAGAAAACTGGAGAACCCAGAATAACCCAGAGAACCTGGAGGAAACTGGAGAACCCAGAGGAAATCAGAGAACCTGGAGGAACCTAGAGGAAACCGTAGAACCTGGTGCAAACCAGACAACCTGGAGGAAACTGGAGAACCCAGAATAACCCAGAGAACCTGGAGGAAACCAGAGAAACCAGAGGAAACCAAAGAACCTGGCGGAACCCAGAGGGAACCGTAGAACCTGGTGCAAACCAGACAACCTGGAGGAAACTGTAGAACCCAGAATAACCCAGAGAACCTGGAAGAAATCAGAGAACCTGAAGGAAACCGGAGAACCCAAAGGAAACCGGAGAACCCAGAGGGAACCGGAGAACCCGGAGGAAACCGGAGAACTTGGAGAAAACCAGAGAACCCAGAGGAAACTTGAGAAACCTGTAATGTAGGAATGCATACCTAACAGTAAAAGATCAGTAAATGAAACATTACAAATATAAAAAACGCCTTATATAAATGCAAATTCTATGAACTAGGAAAACAGGAAGTTGCATGAAGAGGTTGCATGAAGAGGTTTGTGAGGTTTGCAAAGTTGTAAGAATCTGAAAGGAAGAGGAAGTTACAGTTTCAGTGGTTCATGCTGTACACATCTAAATCAAATCATACTCACGCTGCCATGGAGGAGCTCGGTATGTAGCTCGTGTCTTTTCATTTCTAGTTTTCCTTTCTATTTTAATTCCTTGTTTGAGATGTAGATAATGTATTTCTCTATGAGCTTGTGTCTTTATCCTCAAAATCATGGCGTGTATAATTATCGGTGTACACATGGAGTGTGTCGAACAAGTCTTTTTTTTTTTTTTAGTAGCTAGTAGTTATTTGCATTCGTACGGCGTGCCAAAAGGAGTGTTATTGGGGAATTTCATACTTTCTCACAATGAACTCTGTGAATGTTAGGACGTTTACAGAGACACACTGTCACACCATATACCATATACACCATATACACTGTCAGGCAAAAGGGCTGTTTAAACACGCCGAGTATCCTTATACTATAGACTATAGAAAATACACAGTGGCAATTAAATAAGGAAAAGAAATACTACACCAAAGCTCTAAATCTTTCTATGCAGCTGGTCATATCATTTCCGGACTCCATATGATGCACTTGGAGGTCGACTCAGAGCGGTTAAGCCTGTAGAAACAGAATCATGAAGAGGAAAGTCTCAAAAATGTCCCAAAATATCGTGTATAAATCTATATACGGTACATCTGTCAATGGTTATTAGTAGACATGGTATTATACCACCGTTTCCTTTCTGAAACTGAAACATTGAGCAAAATATTCCAATGAATTTATAAAACAGCTATAAACACGGCTTACACAGACACGCAGCCATCACACAAAAATCCCACATTTACACTGCAAATATACTAGTATAATACGAACATTTATTCATTTATTACTATTTGTTGCTCACCCTCTACTGTGAACCGTGCAGTAATCCATTGATCACTTTTCTGTATATAAACGAGGTGTTACTCATCGGCATATATTCATATTTGTATTCCTCTGTACATACATTGAGGTGGTCAAAGTGTACATATTACCATTATTATTATTTTGTTACTACTATTATTCTTATTTTTATATTCCTATTATATATAGTTATATATGTATAGGAATAGAACTATATATATATATATATATATATATATATATATATATATATATATATATATATATATATATATATATTCCTATTTAATGTGTATTCTTTCTTATGTTTTTGGTGTAATTGAGCTGCTGTAACGAGGGAATTTCTCCAGCGTAGGATCAGTACAGTTTCTATCTTATCTTCTCCCATCTTATAAAATTTAAATATGATCAAAATCAATCCTAAACAAAACACAATGCAAACCTTTCCAGTCCCAAACCCATTTCCAGTCTTACCGGATTGAATGAAATTTCTTTCTCTGAGATCCAAACCAATTTGTTATATATATATATATATATATATTTTGTTGTTGTTGTTGTTGTTGTTGGTATTGCTGCTCTCTCTACTTACTTAAAATAAAGCAGCTATTTTAGAGATGAATATTACAAAAATCTGGGCTCTCTTAGGGATTGGCGGCTCTCGGACTACCCGCGTTAGGCTTTATAGATCGGATTTTAGGGCAACGGATCGCCTTTAACATCCTCGTGTTTAAGTTATTACACGTGAAGTTGTGCGATATCGCTTCTTGTCGCTTGACGTCTTGCCGTGCGTTAAAAAAAAACACACACACACTATGTGCCAAATCTTCTTGCAACATTTCCTGTTTGTACCTTCCATGGTAATATGATCATTTTACTGCATCATGGTTATACTTGCAAAAGAACCCAACAAACATAATGCATGGTGAAATCATAATCATAAAATCCTATTGAATCTATTAATCTTTTAACCTTTTTGTAGGATCACGCTCTTTGTTTTATATTCCCATTCCCCCCCCCCCCCCCCCCCCTCTAACAGGCACACAGGACCAAATCGCCAATCAAAAATCTACCGTCCCTTTAAAAAAAAAAAAAAGCTACATATCACGTTCAGTCTCTATTCAACACCGTAGGCTTGATTTCATCTTTGGAGGAAACATGCTGCTCAAGAATGATCAGAATGAAGAAGTTATTTCGCACTAGGAGCAGTTAATATAGGCTACGGTCTACACACACTTGTCGTGTATAAACCTACGCTTACATATATCATACGGTATATAACTGTCATTTTGAACGCGCCAAAATCACACCTGGATGCTGCGGCTCATTCGTTTCTGCATACAGGAAGTGTCTTGAAGACGTCGTTACGGACGACGGCTTCTCCGCTGAGGATTAAACACGTTTCAGTTAGCGTGTTCAGTGCTTTTTTTCCCCGTGTCATTCCTCTTTATTACACGCAACTTTTTTTTTATGGACTTTAACGTTTGGATTTCTTTATATGTCCGGATTTCTTGAGTTAATACCAAAGTCTGGTGAAAATTTCACGTTATTAGCCTCGTTGGAAATATATATATTTACTGAAATAAAGTGACGCGTCCAAGACTTATTTCCCCAACTGTAAACCTGCCATTATTTCCTTTTTGTTCTTCTTTTTTTTTTTTAACTTACTGTACATATTTTACTGAAGTGGAAATTCTACCCTTCATTTAAATATGTTGAACTAATAACACACACACACACACACACACACACACATATATATATATATATATATATAATGATTCTAAAAGTGTTGTCCTATTCTCAAGCGGTCACTCACTATCAAAATAAAAAAGTGATAACATACTGTACCTGTATATAGTAATTACTTAACCTTTGTGTGTGTGTGTGTGTGTGTGTGTTAAGGGTGTAAGTGAGTGCTACTAGCCCCCTTTTATTAACCAGAACTGATCAGCATACGTGTCGTGAAACACGAGAACACGTTCGCCGCACTGGGCCGAAGTCTTTATATGTTACCAGGTCATTGGCTAGTGGACTTGTAGCGCGAGATGGAAAGTGGGTGGGCTTAGTTTTGCATCAGATGAGTGAAACATGCTTTGTTTCTATATTACACTTCTCTTTTTTTCTTCCCTCTGCATGAGGAAGTGAGCACTCGGAGTGCAGAATTCCTCGCCTCTCAGTCGGGTTACACGTCACGTTAAGAAGGGTGAAATTACGCCTGTTTGGTTTGTTTCCCGTCCGTCGCCGTGGTAGCAGAATAAAACCATGAATCACTTCCCCTGCAACCAGCCAAGGTGCAATCAGAACAGCCGGATGTGTACCGCAGTGTGTGTGTGCGCTCAGTTATTGCGCTGCGACAGTCCAAAAAAAAAAAAAAAAAACCGTGTTGTTATTTAACCGAGATGTGGTGTTTGTTTGGGGGGTTTTTTTGGCCGCAAGGAGACGTCTGTGTAACATTTTTGGAAGGAGTCTCCGGTTTCACACTCGTAACAAATCAAAGATAAAGCTCTAGCTTTAAAGTTTCTCAGTAAGATGATGAGACGTGGCTTACGTTACGTCACATGACATTACATGACAGGATTTGGCAGACGTCCTTATCCGGAGCGACTTACACTTATCTCATTTATACATCTGAGAAGTTGAGGGTCCAGGGCCCGGCAGTGGCAGCTTGGCAGTGCTGGGATTTGAACTCGCGACCTTCCGATCAGAAGTCTTAACCTCTGAGCTCCCACTTCACTTTATAAACTTCCAGAAAGGAAACAGAGAGTCTTCGAAGGAAACGACTGTTTATAGCTAGTTTATAACACACAAAAAAAGAACTAACTCCGTCTTGGGAATGTTTCATGACATTAGATGCAGCTTTAAAGAGATAAAAGTTCTTCTTTAATACATTTAATACATTTTTTTTTTTTTAAGCTTATTTCAGTTTAGTTTTAACTTCACTCGACTATTTTATTACATTTCATTAGGGACGTCTCCTTTCCATTTCCTGTTACTGATAATAACCGCGTTATACGCGCGAGTGTGCGTTCAGTCGTGACCGTCGTTCACGTCGAGCTCACCCTCGTATCGGGTCATTCTTCATGAACGTAAAATAAATAAAAATGCAAACGATGTATTTTTATATATATCTGATAGACATGCTGTTGGAGGAGTTGGCTTCAAACGCCACGAAGAGCGACTCGGATAAAAAGCTCACCCTGGACGTTTCTTCCGCGCAGGTGAGGACGAGTACGGATCATGAATATAATCGACATGTCTGTACAATGTTATGGTGTTGTTATGGTGTTTATTATAAGTAGCAGGACGTCGTTCTCATCTCAAACACTGTCGTTCAGACCTCAGGGATCGGCGTGACGTCGGGACAAAGCGCTGGCAAAAACGTCTACAGGTAGGCTACAGTAAGACGTCTACTTCAAACCACGTTACTCGTGTAAGGAATAAAACGCTTCCCAGTGTGCTTTTGTAGGAAAATAATCAGCACCAGGGTTGTTACAGCACTGTAACAGCGTCAGGTGTTTTATTCCTCTTATACTACGGCAATTTACTTTATAACAGCCGTTTTTCAACCCTCATATCAACAATAACTCACTAAAGCGTTAATGTGTTATGTTTATAATCATTAATATGAACCCGTGGTTTGCTCTGGTATAAATCCTGGTATTTATTATTTTTTTTTCTTACCCACTCACATGTAGACTCTTTGATGTTTTGGACTTCATGTCAATCAAGGTTTCCCGTTTAGCTGGAAACGCCGGATAAAATGGTTTCTCTAATCATTCTTGTACATTCTCAGTCAGTTGCCTTCTCCGGTCTCGGCCGAGGTGATGAGTCCGGGAACGGCCACTCGAGAGCTGGACTCCATCATGAACGAGCTGCTCGGGCTGAACCTGGAGGTGAGTCTCAGCACTCAGACCCAATTTACCAGTAAAGATCACAAGAGGGCAGTAGAGGCTCACTAGCATTGTGCACTAAATGTGGCATTTGATTGAAAGTCATGTTTCTGAAAGATGTTATTGTGTATATATATTAAAAACCCTTTATCCTGTGTCTAAGGTCTTGGATCAGCCAGCACTCAGTGAGAAGTCTGAAAAAGACAAAAAGCCAGAAGAAAAGAAAGAAGCCACAGGAAACAGTGCGCAGAATGATCCAGCAACGGAGAACATGTCCAAGAACCTGTCCAAGAACATCGACACCATTGACAACCTGCTGGGAACGCTGAGCTCAGATATGGAGAAGATGGGAGTGCACACTACGGCCAAGGGACACTGCGCTTCCTGTGGGAAGTGCATCGCTGGGAAGGTCGGTGAGACAGACAGACAGACAGACAGACAGACAGACAGACAGATATAAGGGCAGGGCGGTGTGATGATATAATATTGACATGCTAAATTGTCATGTTTCTGAGATATTGTGAGATATTGTGTGTCTCTATATCTTTTTATAACATAAAAAAAAACATTAAATTATGGATTTGGAAGCAGCCGTTTTTTTTGTACTCAATCTTTAAAATTGTTAAACGTCAGAGTTAAAGTACTTCAGTTGACCTATTTTTATCTCATTTTCTCCTTTTTTTTTAGTGTTAAATTATTTATTTTTGTTGACATGACATACAAGTTTTCCACAGGTTTAAAAAAAACGTTTAAAACTCTACTAGCGGGTAGGCAAAAAAGAAGGAAAGAAAGAAAGAAAGAAAGAAAGGAGGAAAGAAAGAAAGAATGAAAGGAGGAAAGGATTAAAGAATGAAAGGAGGAAAGAAAGAAATAAAGAATGAAAGGAGGAAAAAAGGAAAGGAGGAAAGAAAGAAATAAAGAATGAAAGGAGGAAAGAAAGAAATAAAGAATGAAAGGAGGAAAGAACGAAAGGAGGAAAGAAAGAAAGAAAGAAAGAAGGAAAGAAAGAAAGAAAGAAAGGAGGAAAGAATGAAAGGAGGAAAGAAAGAAAGAAAGAAAGAAAGGAGGAAAGAATGAAAGGAGGAAAGAAAGAAAGGAGGAAAGAAAGAAAGGAGGAAAGAATGAAAGGAGGAAAGAAAGACAGGAGGAAAGAAGGGAAGGAGGAAAGAAAGAAAGGAGGAAAGAAAGAAAGGAGGAAAGAAAGAAAGGAGGAAAGAATGAAAGGAGGAAAGAAAGAAAGGAGGAAAGAATGAAAGGAGGAAAGAAAGAAAGGAGGAAAGAAAGAAAGGAGGAAAGAATGAAAGGAGGAAAGAAAGAAAGGAGGAAAGAAAGAAAGGAGGAAAGAAGGGAAGGAGGAAAGAAAGAATGAAAGGAGGAAAGAACGAAGTGTAGAAGTTGGGGCAGGTGTAGAAGTTGGGGCAGGTTTGGAAGGTGTAGAAGTAGGGGCAGGTGTAGAAGTTGGGGCAGGTTTGGAAGTTGGGGCAGGTGTAGAAGTTGGAGGCAAGTGTAGAAGTTGGGGCAGGTTTGGAAGTTGGGGCAGGTGTAGAAGTAGGGGCAGAAGTTGGGGCAGGTGTAGAAGTAGGGGCAGAAGTTGGGGCAGGTGTAGAAGTAGGGGCAGAAGTTGGGGCAGGTGTGACACCCTGTGTATGTTGTGTTCTGTGTGTGTTAGTATTTAATTTTCACCAGAACCGCGTGTCCTGTCCCGTGTGTAGATGATCACGGCTCTGGGGCAGGTGTGGCACCCCGAGCACTTTGTGTGTGTGGTGTGTAAAGAGGAACTCGGCAGTAAGGGGTTCTTCGAGCGGGACGGGAATCCGTACTGCGATGCCGACTACCAGAACCTGTACGCACCACGCTGTGCGTACTGCCAGGGCCCGATTCTACAGGTGACACACACCTGTACTC
Source organism: Ictalurus punctatus (assembly GCF_001660625.3). Lineage (NCBI taxonomy): Eukaryota > Metazoa > Chordata > Actinopteri > Siluriformes > Ictaluridae > Ictalurus > Ictalurus punctatus. Next base: position 32,481,212 of record NC_030420.2, read on the forward strand.
TACACATTAAACTACACCATACAGGCCTACACACTCTAACACACTCCTTTAACACACTCCTTTAACACACTCCTTTAACACACTCCTTTAACACACTACACAACTGTTTCCCTTTCATTTATAATGATGGAACTGTTATTTGTCATCATTCAATGATCAGGTCATTTGAAGGTCATTCTGTGTGTAATTAAAATTGTGTGTGTGTGTGTGTGTGTGTTTGTCAAAAGAACATCCTGACAGCGATGGACCGCACGTGGCACCCAGAACATTTCTTCTGCAATCACTGTGGAGAACGATTCGGGCCTGAGGGTGAGGACGATCACACAACATAACAACACAACATTCAACCTCCTGTGCTGTGTGTTTAGTAATATTAATCCCCTGTGCTGTGTGTTTAGTAATATTAATCCCCTGTGCTGTGTGTTTAGTAATATTAATCCCCTGTGCTGTGTGTTTAGTAATATTAATCCCCTGTGCTGTGTGTTTAGTAATATTAATCCCCTGTGCTGTGTGTTTAGTAATATTAATCCCCTGTGCTGTGTGTTTAGTAATATTAATCCCCTGTGCTGTGTGTTTAGTAATATTAATCCCCTGTGCTGTGTGTTTAGTAATGTTAATCCCCTGTGCTGTGTGTTTAGTAATATTAATCCCCTGTGCTGTGTGTTTAGTAATATTAATCCCCTGTGCTGTGTTTAGTAATATTAATCCCCTGTGCTGTGTGTTTAGTAATATTAATCCCCTGTGCTGTGTGTTTAGTAATATTAATCCCCTGTGCTGTGTGTTTAGTAATGTTAATCCCCTGTGCTGTGTGTTTAGTAATATTAATCCCCTGTGCTGTGTGTTTAGTAATATTAATCCCCTGTGCTGTGTGTTTAGTAATGTTAATCCCCTGTGCTGTGTGTTTAGTAATGTTAATCCCCTGTGCTGTGTGTTTAGTAATATTAATCCCCTGTGCTGTGTGTTTAGTAATGTTAATCCCCTGTGCTGTGTGTTTAGTAATATTAATCCCCTGTGCTGTGTGTTTAGTAATATTAATCCCCTGTGCTGTGTGTTTAGTAATGTTAATCCCCTGTGCTGTGTGTTTAGTAATGTTAATCCCCTGTGCTGTGTGTTTAGTAATATTAATCCCCTGTGCTGTGTGTTTAGTAATATTAATCCCCTGTGCTGTGTGTTTAGTAATATTAATCCCCTGTGCTGTGTGTTTAGTAATATTAATCCCCTGTGCTGTGTTTAGTAATATTAATCCCCTGTGCTGTGTGTTTAGTAATATTAATCCCCTGTGCTGTGTGTTTAGTAATATTAATCCCCTGTGCTGTGTGTTTAGTAATATTAATCCCCTGTGCTGTGTGTTTAATAATATTAATCCCCTGTGCTGTGTGTTTAGTAATATTAATCCCCTGTGCTGTGTGTTTAGTAATATTAATCCCCTGTGCTGTGTGTTTAGTAATATTAATCCCCTGTGCTGTGTGTTTAGTAATGTTAATCCCCTGTGCTGTGTGTTTAGTAATGTTAATCCCCTGTGCTGTGTGTTTAGTAATATTAATCCCCTGTGCTGTGTGTTTAGTAATGTTAATCCCCTGTGCTGTGTGTTTAGTAATGTTAATCCCCTGTGCTGTGTGTTTAGTAATGTTAATCCCCTGTGCTGTGTGTTTAGTAATGTTAATCCCCTGTGCTGTGTGTTTAGTAATATTAATCCCCTGTGCTGTGTGTTTAGTAATATTAATCCCCTGTGCTGTGTGTTTAGTAATGTTAATCCCCTGTGCTGTGTGTTTAGTAATGTTAATCCCCTGTGCTGTGTGTTTAGTAATATTAATCCCCTGTGCTGTGTGTTTAGTAATATTAATCCCCTGTGCTGTGTGTTTAGTAATATTAATCCCCTGTGCTGTGTGTTTAGTAATATTAATCCCCTGTGCTGTGTTTAGTAATATTAATCCCCTGTGCTGTGTGTTTAGTAATATTAATCCCCTGTGCTGTGTGTTTAGTAATATTAATCCCCTGTGCTGTGTGTTTAGTAATATTAATCCCCTGTGCTGTGTGTTTAATAATATTAATCCCCTGTGCTGTGTGTTTAGTAATATTAATCCCCTGTGCTGTGTGTTTAGTAATATTAATCCCCTGTGCTGTGTGTTTAGTAATGTTAATCCCCTGTGCTGTGTGTTTAGTAATGTTAATCCCCTGTGCTGTGTGTTTAGTAATGTTAATCCCCTGTGCTGTGTGTTTAGTAATGTTAATCCCCTGTGCTGTGTGTTTAGTAATATTAATCCCCTGTGCTGTGTGTTTAGTAATATTAATCCCCTGTGCTGTGTGTTTAGTAATATTAATCCCCTGTGCTGTGTGTTTAATAATATTAATCCCCTGTGCTGTGTGTTTAGTAATATTAATCCCCTGTGCTGTGTGTTTAGTAATATTAATCCCCTGTGCTGTGTGTTTAGTAATATTAATCCCCTGTGCTGTGTGTTTAGTAATATTAATCCCCTGTGCTGTGTGTTTAGTAATATTAATCCCCTGTGCTGTGTGTTTAGTAATATTAATCCCCTGTGCTGTGTGTTTAGTAATATTAATCCCCTGTGCTGTGTGTTTAGTAATATTAATCCCCTGTGCTGTGTGTTTAGTAATGTTAATCCCCTGTGCTGTGTGTTTAGTAATATTAATCCCCTGTGCGGTGTGTTTAGTAATATTAATCCCCTGTGCTGTGTGTTTAGTAATATTAATCCCCTGTGCTGTGTGTTTAGTAATATTAATCCCCTGTGCTGTGTGTTTAGTAATATTAATCCCCTGTGCTGTGTGTTTAGTAATGTCAATCCCCTGTGCTGTGTGTTTAGTAATGTTAATCCCCTGTGCTGTGTGTTTAGTAATATTAATCCCCTGTGCTGTGTGTTTAGTAATATTAATCCCCTGTGCGGTGTGTTTAGTAATATTAATCCCCTGTGCTGTGTGTTTAGTAATATTAATCCCCTGTGCTGTGTGTTTAGTAATATTAATCCCCTGTGCTGTGTGTTTAGTAATATTAATCCCCTGTGCTGTGTGTTTAGTAATATTAATCCCCTGTGCTGTGTGTTTAGTAATATTAATCCCCTGTGCTGTGTTTAGTAATATTAATCCCCTGTGCTGTGTGTTTAGTAATGTTAATCCCCTGTGCTGTGTGTTTAGTAATGTTAATCCCCTGTGCTGTGTGTTTAGTAATATTAATCCCCTGTGCTGTGTGTTTAGTAATATTAATCCCCTGTGCTGTGTGTTTAGTAATGTTAATCCCCTGTGCTGTGTGTTTAGTAATATTAATCCCCTGTGCTGTGTGTTTAGTAATATTAATCCCCTGTGCGGTGTGTTTAGTAATGTTAATCCCCTGTGCTGTGTGTTTAGTAATGTTAATCCCCTGTGCTGTGTGTTTAGTAATATTAATCCCCTGTGCTGTGTGTTTAGTAATGTTAATCCCCTGTGCTGTGTGTTTAGTAATATTAATCCCCTGTGCTGTGTGTTTAGTAATATTAATCCCCTGTGCTGTGTGTTTAGTAATATTAATCCCCTGTGCTGTGTGTTTAGTAATATTAATCCCCTGTGCTGTGTGTTTAGTAATATTAATCCCCTGTGCTGTGTGTTTAGTAATGTTAATCCCCTGTGCTGTGTGTTTAGTAATATTACTCTCCTATGTGGTGTGTGGTCCAAACTGCGTGTGTGTGTGTGTGTGTGTGTGTACAGGTTTTATGGAGCGTGAGGGGAAGCCATACTGCCCTAAAGATTTTTACTTCCTGTTTGCTCCGAAGTGTTCGGGATGCGGCGAGCCGGTCAGGGAGAACTACCTCTCAGCGGCGAACGGCACCTGGCACCCTGACTGCTTCGTCTGTGCTGTGAGACACACACACACACACACACTCACACACACACACACACACACACACGTTAGTCTCAGGATTTAGAGTAGCAATGCCCTCACTCCAGTTTGTCACTGCTTTTTTCATTTCTCGCTCGTCATCTATCGCTCAACTTGTCTCTTGCTTTCTCTCTGTTCCTGTCTTCATCTTCCTGTTTGTCCATCTCTTCTCTCTCTCTCTCTCTCTGCTCTCCATTCTTCCACTTTATCTCTATTTTATCTCTCCGTCTGTATCCCTCCTCTTTCTGCATGTAGCGCTAGATCTTTTGGTATATCGAATGTCTCTTTCTCTTTCCCTCCTTTTTTTCTGTCCGTTCTTTCCCCTTCGTTTCAGCTTCTCCGTCCCTCTCATTCTTTGTTCTCTCTCTCTCTTTCTCAGTCTCTTCGTTCTTTCTCATTTCTTCATTTATCCCCGTCTTATACTCTGTCTCCCGCTTTCCCTTGTTGTCTCTTTCAGCTCTTTCTACTTCCTTTCTTTCTCACAATATCTCATCTTTCCCATGTCTCTCTCTGTCATTAATCATAAAGTTTCTTTCTGTATTTCAATCTCTCTCTCTCTCTCTCTCTCTCTCTCTCTCTCTCTCTCTCTCTCAGGACTGTCTGAAGCCGTTCACGGACGGCTGTTTCCTGGAGATGGACGGTCGTCCCCTGTGTTCTCAGCACTACCACTCCAGGATGGGGACGCTCTGCGCCACGTGTAACGAGCCCATCACAGGCCGCTGCATCTCCGCTCTGGGACGCCGTTTTCACCCCGAGCACTTCGTGTGCGCTTTCTGTCTGCGTCAGCTCTCTCAGGGAGTGTTTAAGGAGCAGGCTGGGAAACCTTACTGCAACGCCTGCCACACCAAACTCTTCCTGTAGAACCAGTTATCCCTGATCAGCCACGGTCCCGGACAATTACAGGAAAAGAAGAAGAAGAAGAAGAAGAAGAAGAAGGAAAATAGAGCACGATACCGCAGGCTTATTAAACCGAACATATTATAATCCACGTAGCCTAAAAAGCCTTTGTTCATTTCTTGTGATAAATAAATAATAAATCATGATCTGAAAATCTTGTCTATGTGCAGTATTGACTGAAATAATAGCACATTAATGCAGTTTCTCCACTGAAGCAACGTACAACAGAGTCATACGTTATAGCATCGGATTCCTGGTCCAGGAGTGGAACCCGATCCGATCTTCTCCCGTTGCAGCTCACCCGCCTCGATGTTCGACGTGCTGAGATGCTTTCCTGCTCGACCAGGCCACTGAGATCACCGAGACCTGTATATGCTTTACGCTGCTTCCACATGACCGACTGACTGGATATTTGTGCGTACTGGCGTGCGTGACAAAACAGATGAACAATTCGTTGCGTGCAATTCATAAAAAGTTCCATCCATCTATCCATACCGCTTATCCTTCTTTCAGGATCACGGGGGAACCTGGAGCCTATCCCAGGGAGGATCGGGCACAAGGCGGGGTACACCCTGGACAGGGTACCAATCCATCACAGGGCACAATCACATACACACTCACACACCCGTTCATACACTACGGACACGCCGATCAGCCTACCATGCATGTCTTTGGACTGGGGGAGGAAACCGGAGTACCCGGAGGAAACCCCCGCAGCACGGAGAGAACATGCAAACTCCGCACACACAGGGCCACGGTGGGAATCCAACCCCCGACCCTGGAGGTGCGAGGCGAACGTGCTAACCACTAAGCCGTGCTAATAACGTATGAAATATTAGCACATGTTGTCATGAATGGGTTTATTGCTCTATATTGCCCCCTAGTGGAATCACAGAAACTAGCTCTTTTGTTTCAGAATGTTTCAGTTCAGTTATGATCCACAGGACAGTTTTTAATTTAAACCAAAATTCATTTTGTGGCCCGGACTAGAACATTTATCCGGCTGATTCAGGTCCATGAGCCATATGTTTTGACACCCCTCATTTATACAGTGTTAAACTGTGGAGTTGAAACTATGGCATTTCAAGCATTCTACAAATAGCTTCGTATTAGCGTGGGTGTAAGCTTGTTTCGCGAAGTGCTGATAGGTCTAAAAATGAATAAAAAAAAGAAAAAAGCGTCTGTGTTAACCAGCATCTTTCTAAATCTCTACACTTTCAACAGCGTCCCTAGCCCCTCCAGCATAATTTATGTATTTATAACAGTATAACTTCATCTCAGTTACTGTTTCACACACAACTTTCCCATGCAGGGAAATCTTGCCCAATAAAGTCTTGAGTTTATGAAATGAAGAAGTGGTTGCACAAGAGATTTACATGACTCAGGTCACTGTCCTGTTTTTCTTCTCCGTCCTAATTTATAACCGAATTCTTGCTGGTTAATCTTCACTGAATCAGACACCGATGTTTCGTTAAAACTGCCGAGGGAGGAAGGGTGAAGAGTCAAGATGTGTAGAACACCACGAAGAGTCATGAACTACACGCGCACACCCACGCACACGCACACACACACACACACACACACACACGCAGGCCTAGACACATATTCAAGGACATACAATCACACAGTCATGTGACCTACAACCAACAAATGATGATGATGATGATGATAAAAATAGAGCGAGAGAGCGAGACAGATAACAGAGAACAGATAAAGAGCTAAAGAGCAACATATAGAAAGAAGAAAGATATTCTGCTGAGCCCAGATGTTTTGTCATACCCAGTCTAAACACCCAGTCGCAACCCAGTTCTACCTTTCTGCTCGATGTCTTGAGGTGTTGCTTTAGTGTTTCCAGATAATCCTCCTTCCTCAGGATGCTTATCTATTAAGGCCCGTTCACACCGGGACGTTTTTTTCAGCTCGATAGACAGGTTTATTACACTGCTGTCACTTTTAGACCTAATGCGCAGATCCAATATACTGTATTGACACATCTCCAATTCCCCCCACAAAATGAATTTTGGTTTAAATTAAAAACTGTCCTGTGGATCATAACTGAACTGAAACATTCTGAAACAAAAGAGCTAGTTTCTGTGATTCCACTAGGGGGCAATATAGAGCAATAAACCCATTCATGACAACATGTGCTAATATTTCATACGTTATTAGCACGGCTTAGTGGTTAGCACGTTCGCCTCGCACCTCCAGGGTCGGGGGTTGGATTCCCACCGTGGCCCTGTGTGTGTGGAGTTTGCGTGTTCTCCCCATGCTGCGGGGGTTTCCTCCGGGTACTCCGGTTTCCTCCCCCAGTCCAAAGACATGCATGGTAGGCTGATCGGCGTGTCCAAAGCGTCCGTAGTGTATGAACGGGTGTGTGAATGTGCCCTGCGATGGATTGGCACCCCGTCCAGGGTGTACCCCGCCTTGTGCCCGATGCTCCCTGGGATAGACTCCAGGTTCCCCGTGACCCTAAAGGATAAGCGGTATAGAAGATGGATGGATGGGATGGGATGTATATATATATTGGTCTCAACTGTTTGTTTTTTTTTTGAGAGAGAGCGAGAGACCAGGATTTAGCTCAGGGTACAGCAGCTTCCACATCCATCACTAACCCCAGCACCGAGCCCGCTGTCAGAATCCGTATCACTTATTCCGCAGTGTGCTAAAACCGAAGAAACGTGCAGACAGGTCATAAAAACGCTAGTAAACCCGAGCTTAACAAGTGAAAATACGTTCGGCGCAGGTGATAAAAACTTCTCTCTGCGAGTATCATTTTTTAGTCCTGGGCAAATTATGATTATTTAGCATGTATCTGGAAAAAAATTTCAAGGAATCTGATATCTCATAAAAAATTTAAAAAAAAAAAAAAATCCTTTCCCTTAGCAGACTTTTTATTCCCCCTTAGACAAAAGCAAGAAATATAACGTGCATTCTCTCTCTCTCTTTTTTTTTACTACAGTAATAAAGGTTGCGATTAATACTGATAATCCTTACTAAAGTGAAAACTCTCTCCTATGCCTTCACCACCCTCTGTGTTAGCAAAACAAGAAGCTGAATAAATAATTACCACGACTGTGATCAGTAAGAAATAAATCTATTATAAATAAGAAATAAAACGCATAAAAGGGGGGAAAAAAACTTTCAACTACAAGAAACACATTCATGTAAATTGGCAATTAACAAACTCACGTGTATTTGATAATAAAAATATTTATATATTTCAATTAATATGTAAAATATTTTTTAAAAATGAAAATAAACTTTTTAAATCAGTTTTCAGTTTATTTTTTTAAATTGTTTTTTTTATGTTCATGCCATCTTATTTAAGTTTAGTTGTCTGTTTTTTTTTTGTTTGTTTTTTTAAATTTATGAGGTAAATAAGTTTTTTTTTTTTTAAAAATACATAAAGGCTAAAGCAAAAGTTTCATGAAGAAAATAAAATAAAAAAGAAAGAAGCTAAAAATAAATTTAAGAAAAAAAGGTCAAAGAGAAAAAAAATTAAGGAAAGGGGGAAAAAATAAACGTTTGCCCGAATCGCCACCGATCGTGTTTTAAAAATGTCGTTAATAAATGACGGTTTTAATTTATTTTTGAACTGATTATTATTATATTATTATATTAAGTATTTTATACTTAATATAAAAATGTGCTGATTGTTTCATTAATTGCTTTCTCTGCTTCACGGCACCGCCCTCTTCTTCCTCCTCCTCTTCTTCTTCCTCCACGTCCTCGTCCTCCTCGTCTCTATTTTGGAGAAGCATATTTGCAGTGAATAAACTCGGGTCAGGGGAAAATGGCTATAAAACATGTAGGAGTAGGTTTACACAGAGACAGAATGAAGTCGGGGCGAGAGAGGGCGTGTAGTGCACTTGGGTAACGAGCGAAAGCGGGGTGAAAGGCGAGGACTCGCCTCTGTTACATCGACATGAGTTAGAAGGCTTTCTGAAGTTCACTGTGGTGCAAGTCTCACATTTATGACTATGGCAGGGTTAAAAAGTTCGAGAAGTCCATTCTTTTGCTCCTGAAACTTTCCCCCCTGTCTAAAAAATGACCCACAGCCTCTCGGTCACCCCGTTTAAGGGTCAGGACACGTTGGAAAGCATCCAACCTGGCAACCCTGGGTTAATAAACAATAAAAGCAATAAAAGTCCAGAGCACGTGGGAATGTGTAGCATGCTGAACCCACCAGCGAGGAAAGAAAGTGGACGCCAGAGTCTCGTAAAGGACGAGAGAGGACGACGGCTGGCAGGATGATGTAGTAGGCATAATATGGGATTTAAAAAAAAACAACGAACGCAAATGAAATCTATATCTGTTTTTGGGGGAAACGAGACGCTGTAGCTGGACGCAATTGATTTATTAGCCACGGGTTTAATCACTGACCTCAGACGTTAATCACAGCCAGTAAAACACACAAATGTAATGTATACTGTATGATGACTGGGGATATATATTTTTGGGGGCACTATTAGTTTTGCGGTCATAGCTAGCCATGCCGGAGTCCCTGCTTGTGCTCTACACAGAATATACATCTTCTTACACCATCTGAACAGTAGATAACATCACTTATTAATGTTATTACAGACGCAAAATAACAACTCAAATAAAAACAAAAATGACCTTGATGCTCGTCCTCAAGGTTTCTTCCTCGTGTCATCTCAGGAGGTTTACCCGGCTACTGTTGTCTCTGCCTTGCTCATTAGGGTCAGGTTTAGCCTTTATTCAGAGTTCTGTAAATCTGCTTTGTGGCTATTTTAAAAGTGCACTATAAATAAAATGGAACTGAATTGAAATGAAGCCAACAGGGTGTAAATTAAAGAATTATAGTCACAGTCAGGTTACAGTATACAGTATAGTCACAGTTGGGAACAATGGTGATCAGTGATTGGTTGTTGTGAACAATGGTGAACGGTGATTGGATGTTGTGAACAATGGTGATCAGTGATTGGTTGTTGGGAACAGTTGTGATCGGTAATTGGTTGTTGTGAACAATGGTGATCAGTGATTGGTTGTTGGAAACAGTTGTGATCGGTAATTGGTTGTTGGGAACAATGGTGATCAGTGATTGGTTGTTGTTTACAGTTGTGATCGGTAATTGGGTGTTGTGAACAATGGCGATCAGTGATTGGTTGTTGGGAAGAGTTGTAATCAGTAATTGGTTGTTGTGAACAATGGTGATCAGTGATTGGTTGTTGGGAACAGTTGTGATCGATAATTGGGTGTTGTGAACAATGGCAATCAGTGATTGGTTGTTGGGAATAGTTGTGATCGATAATTGGGTGTTGTGAACAATGGTGATCAGTGATTGGTTGTTGTTTACAGTTGTGATCGGTAATTGGGTGTTGTGAACAATGGCGATCAGTGATTGGTTGTTGGGAAGAGTTGCAATCGGTAATTGGTTGTTGTGAACAATGGTGACCAGTGATTGGTTGTTGGGAAGAGTTGTAATCAGTAATTGGTTGTTGTGAACAATGGTGATCAGTGATTGGTTGTTGGGAAGAGTTGCAATCGGTAATTGGTTGTTGTGAACAATGGTGACCAGTGATTGGTTGTTGGGAACAGTTGTAAGCAGTAATTGGTTGTTGTGAACAATGGTGATCAGTTACTGGTTGTTGGGAACAGTTGTGATCAGTGATTGGCTGTTGAGAAGCCATGGTGCTCAGTAACTGATTGTTGGTTACAGTGGTGATCAACAACTGTTGTTTGGGAGCAATGGTGATTAGTGCCTGGTTGCTAAGAAGAGCTGTCATCAGTGATTAGTCATCGGGAACGATAGTGGTCAGTGCTATATCGAGTGCAGTACAGTGGCTGAACATCTGCTCGTTTAGTCACTGATCTCGCAACACTGGAGCTGTGTATAAACGAAGGCTGAGGTGAGCGCGGCGCTGAAGCAGGAGCGAGACAAACCTGCTTCATGACAACCCTTTTTTTTTAACCCAAAAACTTTGTACGGCTTAAAAACCCTCTGGAAATGAATATGAACACTAAGATAATCGAAAATAAAAATAATTTCTTTAGTAGGAGCAATAAGAGCTCAAAGTGCCTGTAAGTCACCGAGGTCATTTTTCACACATACACAGAAGTGTTCCTTATTAAGTCTCCGAAAAGACGGGGACCAGGTCTGACCGAGCCGAGCGCAGAGCACAGAGCACAGAGCACAGAGCTTTCGCGCTCGACTGTGTGTAATCTGTTTTCAGACCTGAGCTCATGGCCGAAACACTCTGCAAAAAATATTAACACCTCACAAATCTGATGACCCGTGAACACTTCCCGCCGAGGCGTTCCCCCCGAGCCAACCTCAGCGTGGACGAGCCCAGCTTACAGCTAACCCTTAATAAATCTTTCAAACGTTTTACTCTCTCTAGGACTGACCGGCACTGCTGCAGGGCTTGCATAAACTTCTCTAATATATAGCATGCTTATTTGAATGGAAAGCCCGCTCGTGGTTTTCAGAGGTCAGAGTCCGTGACCGAGCCTGGATCTGTTTTTCGGAAGAAGACAAAAAGTGACAACTTCGGCGGGCCTGTAATGGCACCCTGGTGACGTCGGGCTCGGATATCAATTAGACCTGCTCATTCATGGTGGGAAGAGCGGGAGGTGCTTGCCGAGTTCTCCCCCTGCTGTGTTTGGTTTGGCCCGTCGCCGGCACGGCGCAGGTATCCCACCCGATTAATGAGTGCCTGCTCTGTACTCAGTACTTCCTGTAAGTATTGGCTGAGAGAGCCTGTACCTGTCCACTAGAATTTTCTATTTTCGCTTGATCTGTCGTATTTACTCTCTCTCTCGTTTCACTTTTAATGCCGAAATTCCTGTCAGTTCCTCTTTTTTTTCTTCCCCAATTGTGCCTAAAACAAACTAATAAGAATGAAAAAGCAATCTGTTACAAGAGTTAGTAGCCTAAAAGTCTGTTATTTAACGTTCCGAGTGTGTTACCCGTCACCTTCCGGGATTGGTATCTGTCATATGATAGGGGAGACCTAACTGCTGGGTGGGAATTAAATTAGGGAGAAAAATTGGGGTCCAAACCCCCCCTACCAACAAACCCAACCACACATTGTACGCATTTTTATCCGTTTATAGTTACAGTTAATGTTATAGAACATCTAAGACAAGCGAATTAGTTCCTGTAGTTAACGTCACAGCGTCGACAATCACACAGTTTTCTTGACTGAATTTTCATTGACGTGGAAATCCAACCCCTGTGAACGAGCTGTTGCTATAGAAACGACCACGTATTAATATAAACCTGAAGCGCTTGACTGTACTGCCAGAGCTGCTCTTGTAGAAAACGAACCGACACCTTCTGGCCAATCAGAGTCAAGACCACACCACGGGCGTACACGAAGCCGACATCCACGTCACGTTTTTGACTCGCTCTCTTCGGACACGTTTACGCGATTACGGATGATGCTTTGAACGCCGACGATTCTTTAAAGTCGGGCTCGAATACACGGCCAGACATAACAAAAGATCATACTTACCGTAAATACAGAGGCTCGACCCTGTAACGATCTCGTTCGGACGGTTCTTTATGACGTTCGGTAAGATTGTTCACGGATCAAAGCGGATTTCCATCTCCGTGAGCCGCGACACGGTTCCATCGAGACGGATGGAGAAAGAGGACAAGCCCGATGTCATCATCTAGAACATGAATCTGTTTCTGCTCCCAGTTCCAGACTCCAAGTCTGGAAATCAAACCCTTTAACAGAGCCATAAATGTGACACAAGCCACTGATTGATGTCCAAAAGCAAAAAAAAAACAAAACAATCCTCCTGCCCTCAAACGAAGCAGTTTCTCCAGACACTGTAGGACTTGGTGGCTGCGTCCGATCTGGAGCTCAGATCTTCAGATCCTCCCTGCAATAAATCGCTTTTAAAGTTCTCGTGTGATGCCTGCGCCTCCCTCAGAGATCAGTGCGAGACGCTGACTCCGAGCCGAGTCGCCGAGGGTGGCCACATTCTGGGAATCACGGACGTATAAGGAGAGGGACGATGAAGGCTTGAGGCACGATGGGGGAAAGCAATTTTTTTGCAGACAAATAGTTTCTCGACAACGGAAATCAGTCAGTGAGCGAAAACCTCTCATCTAGATGACCATGCTTGGACTCTTCCTTGTACTTAATTATCCTTATAGTTCTGCTATGTTTGTATGCGTCTGTGAGAGTGTGAATGATGCCATGGCTAGATGAGGTGACTGAACCGCCGCGAGATAAACCTCAGGCTGAGTTTGAAGCCTCGGAGGTCCGTATTCAGGTTCCGGCTGTGGAAAACTCACGGCGCTCCACTTTCCACTCACGCCATCAGGCCACGGTTAGTTAATATTACAAACGCGTCCGGTCCTAAAGCGAGACTTTTTTTTTTTTATTTTTCCACATGGGAAAGCACCTGAAGAGGAAACGTTTTCCATAAACTGGAACAGCTTGGACCTTCGTGGCGTTCCTCCCGCCAGCGATTTTAACAAATGCGTATTAACGGAAAACAGGTGCCTAATGAAACCGTCTTCCGTGAGGCTTTCCCGCTCGCCATCGCCGTCATCCTTCCCAATTCCTGATACGCGCTCGATAGGTCGATTAATCGCTCTCGTCCCCCCCCCCGCCCCCCCAAAGATTCGCCTCTCACACGGCAGTGACTGTCATCAATCAAACGCCTCACGCTGACGCGGTCCAAAAACACCGATGGCCCATTTTCAAAGGGCTGCAATTTCAAACATCTAGACGTGTTCGATCGATGCCAGGAACGGCCGTGTTGCGTCAGACACCGTTTTCCTTTTCTTTTCAAGAAGCACAGAACATCGAGCGAGACAGAGCCAACGTCAACAGGAACCCAAGCTCCTCGTCCCTGTCTTTCTTCTCGTCTTGGATGGCGAGTGGTCGGGTGAAAAAGTCGAGAGAAAAGCGCCATGGTGTTGGGCCAGAGGGGGATTATTTCTCAAATGAACAACGCTGTGCCTAATTTAGCTTTCCAGTCCAGCATCTTTAACAGAATAAATTGTACGTCTACACTCTTAATGATTTTAGAGTGGATGAAAATAAGAACCACATTACTACGGGAGAGAAGCGGAGACATGAAAAGCCACGTGCGCAGACATCTTTACTTCATTTCCTTTGACTGCCTGCCAGGTAACTAAATTGGCATGCAATCAAATTTACACAAATGTTCCACTTACCCCAAATGTAATCGATCATCCCGGACATGTCTGATGTCGGAAGTTTGCTTTTTTTTTTTATTTTGAAATGTTGTACCGGTGCTACAAGGCTTAAAACATGTAAGGGGGGGTGTGCTATTATAGGGAAATAATCCACGACGGGTTGGTGCGATGAAGCGTACTTACCACAAAGTTGATTATTTTCCAATAACAACGTGCCTCGATGTTTTTTTTTCTTTTCCCCCCTCGTATGACCAGAAACGTGGCATACATTACAGATAAACCGGTCCCATGTTGAAACTGAAAGCGCTGACACTGGAGACTCCTTCCTTCCTATAAATGCTTAATAAACGTCTCCTTGCAGAAACCTTCACTCTATCAACTATTACACGTGTTTATTACGTGTTCACGTCGAGCGTCCGCTGTACGAGTCCCTGTGTAAGAACCGATAACGTAAAACAGCTTACGTGTCCTTCGCTACAGTTCGGAATTTCAATCGGGATTCCTTAGATAGGGCTCCTTTCTGTTCACACCCCCATCCCCTTGTCTGATGGACAGATAAGATCCTGCCACTGTTCTGGAAAAAACATGAAGTCTGAACTCTTCAGTTCATATCTCGCTGCCATAAGCATCCATATCTGGGAGGCTGAGAGAGGACAAATGGACCGCTCTCAGGGTAGGAGGGATGTCTTTCCTGTGTTTACTGTCAACAAGAGCACCACTTTCCAAACATGAACCTCTGTATGTTAGCTCATACTGTATATACAGGATAGTTAGTGCGCCCCTCCAAGCGCGTTCGACCGTTTACTGATGTTTCACCGGGCTGCAGCTCCGAAAACGTGGTGGCGTCACGTGTGATAAGCGCAGAATAGAACCGGCTATGGAGGAGACATTGAAAATGTTCAAACAGTGGAGAACATGGGGTCAAAACCTTGATTCTGGGAGCTGGGTTAAAGTATTTGGTCTATTCTGTAGCCTAGCGATAAAAGAAAAAGAAAGAACAAGAAATCACATCCTTTGATATCTCTTACCTGTATATCTTCACACCTGAGCTCAAGTTGCAGCTTTACCTGCATAGATCTTAATCGACTGTGCTCCATTTAATTTAACGGAACGATGATAATTCAGATGAGAAGATGTCTGGACCTGAGCATTTAGACTGGGGGAAATAAATAACATACAGAGGATTTCAAAGCATCGCCTGAGCTGGGGAGACACCTGAGGGGAGGGTGTAACTAACATCCGGAGGTATATGAGGTGTTTACGGTAACGTCAGAGAGGCGGATTGCGTTCCGTACATTCATCTGAATGATTTGCCAAATTATTTTAATTATAGCAATTCATTTGTTCCAGTATTACAGGGACCTGAGTATGACGTGCTCTTACCACGGTCCTTAGAATCAACATTCGCCGACGTCACACCTGACGCTATTAAAGCAACTCATCTCGTTGACACGGTACAGAAAAACAACCTTCTGTGAGTCCGATCGGACAGTACATTAATCAGCGCTCTCGAACTCCCTCTCGCGCTTTCTCCACTCAGATCTGCCTGGCTCGAAGCCTCAGTCATAAATCAAGTTGTCAGCCTGCTGTGTTTGTTGGGTTTTTAACCCCCCCCCGGTGTGTTAGCATGTGGTTTCCAACCCTCTGTGCTACTTCAGGTTTGCCCACATTGCTAAAACAAACCGCTCTTACAGATCAGCAGGGGGATCCATCTCGTTCTCAAGCCATCCTGATTGGCATCCGTTAGAGCCAGTGGCAAAACCCATGCCGTTAAACCATTGGCTCTTATAATGCTGGAAATCAGTTACAGGTCTCTCTGTGTTTGAGACAGCAATCCGTCTTGTATGCGGCAGAGCGCTGAGAGCTTGTGGCTCATCGAGGCTTCTCATGGTTCACGGTTTGGTACGCAGTGTTCGGGAGACGTTACCCGGCCATACAAACACAGTAGGATAGCACAACACTTGTGCTACACACACGAGACTAAGACGAGAGCTTGGGGGCTTTTCTTATGGAAGAGGCAAGCTGCAAGCTGCACCTGAGGATGCTGAATCCTAAGAAATGAAAGCAATTCCATTGGGTTTTCAGAAGAAATGACAACCATTCGTCACATTTGCATTCAATGTTAAACTAAACCAATCTAATGCGAAAATATGTAATAATTCGAACAGTACCTTTCCAGGGGTCTTCAATATTATCTGCAGGCTTTCATTCCAGATAAAGCAGGAGCCTGATTCGACTTGTTTAATTAGTTCATCTTGGTCTCCAATCAACTATCAAGTGTGCTTCTTATTTGGCTGGAATTAAAGTCTGACGCCCTTCATCTTGCATGTGGTGAGCACTCAAGAGGGCTCCATGTCACCTGACCATGTCACCTGACCATGAATCTTGCCTGTGGAATCAACACTCGGGACTATCTCTAAGAATTAAACGTGGCAACCCTATTCTTAGCAGGGTACACTTGGTCTTTTTTGTACTTTTCATGGGGGTCTTTAGGATCACTTTTTGTCTGACCTCTTCCCTTAGATCTGTTCACCAATGGTGGCCCCACTGGGGGCAATAATCTCCCAGTGGCATAGCTCCAATTCTCACCAAAGTACACCAGCCCCTTCACCACGACAAGGTCTAAATCCATGACGGGAGTAATTCTGACAAGTGGAAGTCTTTTTATTTTAGTTTAGGAAAAATGATCTCACAATTACGAGTCTGTAAGAATTTGCAAGAAACCACTCCACAATGGTGGAACGAGCGTCTCCTCTCCAAACAGCTCCATCTCTCTATTCCTATCCATGTTCCTCTTCAGACGTTATCTAGGATAGCGCCTTTATTTTCTGTGCGCTTACATCGCATTGGGCGTCTGTTGTATTACTTCATGGAGGATCTCGTCATGGAGGGTCATGGAGGATCTCAGGTCTATCCCAGGAATACCAGTCCAGCACCGAAGGTAGGGGGAAACCCGATAAACCAGAGTAGACTCACATAGATCCGGGAAGAACTCCACAGAGACAGTAACCTGAGCTCACGATCGAGCCAGAGATCCTTGGGCAGTGATCCACCTGGTAAATCTATTATCAGATCAATTATTCATTCATTCATCTCCACTAAGCACTTTATACCGGTCAGGGTGTGCTGGATCCGGTTCCTATCCCAAGAATACTGGGCACGAGGTGGGAACACACCCTGGATGGGATACCAGTCCCAATAACAGTTCCCTATTGCGTAATAATTTGGCAATTATGTATAAAAGAAATGCTCAAATAAGTTGCCAGGTTTTAAGTAGGTCTACAAACTGTACATGACCATGTGTGTAGATCTATTCACACTTTACATAATGCTGCACTCAAATATTTGCTCTCTCAAAACATTCTCTTTGTCCTGTAGGCCTGAACGCCGACACATGCAGAACTACAGCACGCATATGGGCCAAAACACAACATGGCTTCTGGCAGAACAGCAAACAAAACGTGGAAAAAGAGAGGAGACCAAAGTATGTTTTCATTTGCAAGGTTGTACAGTGGATTACGGAATGAACTGCGGACACGTGTTCGGAATCAGCATGAAGAGGCAGAAAATTACCCTTGCTTTTTTTTTTTTTTTCCTGGAAGAGGCTTGTGCTCTTTTTTTTTTTTTTTGTGTGTGTGTGTGTGTGTGTATTCACTTTTTCGTGAAAGCCAGGACTGTTCCAGTGTATTCCTGCTACTTTCCTTTGGAAAGAGAAGAACATAAAACCTGACAGAAGCTTGTGGGCATCTATGACACTAGTTAAAGCGTATGAAGTTAGAATGTTTTAGGCATTCGTTTTTATTTTTTTATTTTTTTTTATTATCAACGTTAGCGAGAGATCAGCATTGAGCGTCAAGAACGTTTTTCAAACCCAGGGGTATCACAAGAAATTACAAGGAAGCCAAGTAGACATCTACGAACACCAGTGCTCAAAAACAACCCAGAGCTTTTCCTCGCCTAGTCTCGCTCCCATGGTAATGAATTTCTCTGGCTGGGATTAATCTAAGGATCTAGAGGTCTGACTAAAAGAAAAGAAGAAGGAAGCTAGTGGAGGTTTAGAAATGACAGCAAACCGACTCGGGCGATCTTGCAAATACTTGATCCTGTGGCTTATATGACGGTTGTTCATTCTCATTCCAAATGAGTTAAGCCACATGTGCAAACCAGATCAGAATATCTAGATGAAGTTAACCGAGATGTATTCTCTCATGGTTAGGATATATCGAGGCTCAACTGCTTGATCCGGCAAACGATACGGAGCTTTGGAGAGGCACAAAACGTATGATTTCGGCTGCTTTTCTCAAACACGAGTACACCTTGTGTATTTTATCCTCACAGAAGGGATAGGCTCCCGTCTCCTCCACGACACAGTGTAGGGTAAGCGGGACGGAAAACGGATGGACGAGTGAGATGACGTCCAAGTTTAACGATAGCTTCTCAAAGCAGCTCAAATTCTCTTGATGCTCTGCCTCCAAAGCTACAGCAACCAAGGCGACCTCCTCCTCACCAGATTAAGCCAATCTTTATTTCAGCTGCATTAACGACAATAACAAATCTAATCCGGAGAGCAAGCTAGGCTAGTTAGTTAGCCAGTACTAGCTCTAAAGACCGTTTTTTGTTTTGTATATATCTATACAAGGAAAACATACGACACGTGCAATAATCGAGTCCTCTTACAATAACGCCAAGGTAATTAGGGTCGTACAGTGTCTCCACGTTCCCATACCTGAGTACACTAATCCGGAGCAGAGGCTCATACGCTCCATCGACTTAAACTAAAGTCTGTTCATTCACTTGCTCCATTAAATGGCGTGCGTGCTCTCTTCAGATGAGAGCGCACGTTTGTGGCCGTGAGTTAACATCTCGTGGCCGCTTCTAAATCCGTAGACTAATCTAGGTTGTGATGAATAAGCACGCTCTTGAGAATGTTTGTGGTTACTCAATTGTTGTCTTTCTGTTAAACTGAACTTTCCCCTGGCTATCTGAACATCTGAGTCACTGCTTGTCTATAAAAAAAAAATAAATAAATAAAAAAGTAGATAAGAGCAACCTCTTCACTACCTTAAACACTGAATTAAAAAGAAATACACGTTGACCTGCACCGATTTTCGGTTTGGTTTGCCATGGGTCTTGTCTCGACCCCTCTCCCTGTTATCGGTCCGTTATCTGAATGTGTTGATTATGAGTTTTGGATTACCGCTGACACCCCTAATTACCCCTGATCTCTTTGAGCGGTGTACACAGATGAGGAGGTGAGAGAGCTGGACAGACGGAAGGACTAAAGCGCCGCCGCGTCGTTCTCGTTAGCTAGAGATGACGCGAAGGCTGCACCGCTTTCGCCATGTGATCGGAAGGTATTGCGGGTAAAAGCTCAAGGGAATCCTGTTAACCAAAGTGTAAACAGACCAACGTGTTATTGAGAGGCGCTAACCTATAAAGATAAACCTGCGAACGTCGTTTTCTATCCTTGAACCGTCCAGTGAACCTCAGGGAAACGGTGATATTTGTAAGAGGCTACGTCTACTGTAAACGAACTAATAAACCGGCGTTCACGAGTTACAGCGCGTACGCGTTTCACACGGCCACGGCGTGTAACGAAGTCTAAAACAGTTTCAACACAAAGACAGGCCAAGAAAATCACAGATTGTGTAGGAAATTCAGTACTACTCCGAATTAAGGCTGTGCAAACACGGTTAAGATTTCAGCACTCCGAGAAACACCACACAGCATGCAGGCGGCCAAGAAACAGGCCTGGCTTTGTTTTCCTCCCTCTCCTGCTCTCTACAGGACACTGAGAGAGAGAGAGAGAGAGAGAGAGAGAGAAAGATGGAGAGAGACGGAGAGAGATGGAGCGAAAGATATGCAGACAAATGCAAATAAATAACCCGTGCTCTAACACATGTCGACACGTGCTATATTTTGCCGTGACACGCTACATATTACAGTAAAATAAAATCCGTCTGTAAGAGTCCGTGTGTCGAAGTGCTGTCGGAGTCGGTTAAATGGTAAGGGAAAGTCTATTTATTAGGGATTATTCAGGGATCATGGTCATAATCCATAGCAAGGTTCATCAGTGTCAACGTCATGCTATTTTCCCATAACACGTATGTCTCAACGTGCTTTACTTCTCTTACACCGCAGCAGTCTTCCACCGGTTACCATTTTTATTAATGAAAGAGCAACGTACTATTTTTTCCCCCATCCGTTCTTAGTTACGTTTATGTTGTGGAGCATCCATGTGAACGAGTATCCGTTAATTAGTTCTTGCTTTCACTTACGTTATAGCAGCTATAAACAGCCATTCCCTCACCGGCTTCTGTTTTTTTTCCTCTCGGTTGAAGACAGAAAAAGCAATTTGTCACGTGACAAACGCGCAAATCCCTTCATATTCATTTCGCAAAAAACGTAACGCTTTACGTCTTAGAAAGCGCTGACACTGGAGACTCCTTCCCTAAACGTGAAATATCTCCTTCGCCGTATCAACTCATACGTTTCCCTTTGTTAAATCAAAGTTCGTCGCCGGTCTCGGATGACGTACGTCGTCCACCGTACAAGTCCATCGCGAACGAGCTGTTGCTATAGAAACGATAACATATCAGGAAGAAGAAAGCCGGAATTTGACAGTTCACGAGGCACGATGTGGCACTTCCTGTGTAATTTTCTGACAACGGAGCTGTTCTTTTTGCGGTTCTGAATATGTGTGTAAACGAGAAATAAATTATAGGGCTACAAATGAACACATTTCGCACCATCAGATGTATCCTGTAGTCATTTTGCTGTACTGAAACGCTCACCCTGAGCGTTTTGTGCACCTCAGAGCGAGCACTATTGCACATCCTGACTCTCCGGTCGCTCACTTTTTGTCGTATTCGAATCGAAGATGTAGTTTGCGTCCGTGATAACCAGCGTCACGCGCGAAGACGCTATCGAGATGAGATTCCATACAATCTACTGAGCAAAAAAAAAAAAAAAAAAAAAAAAAACCGAAACAAAAAAACAGACGTGTTACATGCTGACCGAAAAAGCAATAACATTATGATAATCCTCAGCTTCTATTACTCACCGCCTGTAGCTTTAAAACCTCTCCACAACGGAGGCTGTGTTTTCTGAAAATGACTTTCGGGAAAGATGCTAAAATCTTCATGTAGATAGCTGTAGCGATCAGCAGGGTGGGTGGGGGGTTGCGTGGGGTCGGGGGGGAAGGATGGCTTTTCAATTCGTATCACTAAGAGGATCATGGGACGGATAAAGCAGAAGATGAAGGAAGCTCCCGAAATGCATCATACTGTTTATTACAGGTGTAATCTCCGATCTGAGGCCGAGTGGACGCACCGCGGCATTACGGGTCGTCGTTGTTCGCCGTGTCTTTGATGTGATAAGAAATGTGGCCAGGTTAATGTGTTTTTTTCTGGTTGACACAGACACCTCACACACATACACACACTTATATACACATACATATATCATTGGTGTAAATTGTTAGTATTTTGTCTTCTGGGACACATGTAAGTATTTTATTTAGCATCTGAAGGGCGGTACTACATGAAAATCTTTCAACAAAATAATGTAAACATCTGTTACGTGAAATCGATTATTCAGGACAGGACTAAATAAACAACGACGTGGGATTTTTATGATCCGTCGTATTTTGTTAACAGTACTCAGATTTAACAGATCCGGCAAGGGGTACGCAAACTTCTGGGCACAGCTTTAGATTTCCGATAGGCTTTAAGAATGCCTTTGACCACAGAAGAGCATATTGAAATCATCCTCACGGTCATACTGAAATCGATTACACACATAACACCAGATGTGTTAACACGAGTCCATCATGAACCGGAGCCACGACTCCGTGTGTGTTTGCAAAGACATGCCAATCATGTCGAGGATGTTTTGTAAATAAAGTTACGTTTTGCCGAAACGCGTTATTTTCGCCTATGTAAGGAGACTTTTGGGACACCCTGTACAATTACGAATAATGAATTATGAATCGTACAGTGCTAACACAGCATCTGTTTTGTGTCAGTGTTATCACGTTCAAGTCAACACATGCTCATCACTAAATGACTCCCGATTCAATTCGATTCGATTCAGTTGAATTCTGACTGAAATCTGAGCCGGGAGAACACCGCTTGAAGTACCGTGGAAATGGTTTCGGAACTCGATTCCACATGGACGTTCTCGCTGTGGTCGCTGGGACGACGGTTGCTGCGATGTCAGTCACCTCATGCAGTTTTACACTCGGGTCTCCTTTAGTGAACAGTGGACTAGTTCAACAAACAGACGTCGTATTAAACCATAACGAACTTTCTTTTACTCTCACACTATCCGTCGTGACCCAGATGATGTTACACAGTGTGTGTATCAGCTGCAACACTATTGTATGTTGTTCTACAAGAGCCTAATTTTTCAAGATCCCCCCCCCACCCCCACCCCCGCCCATTATGAAAATTTTCAAAAGGTTTCCTGAGGCTTCCTGTTCTCACACTCAACACACAGGCCCCGCTTAAAAAACAGTGACCCCAAAATGACACCGTCTCTACCCCCAACCTCAACAAGGAACCTCGAACCCCACGTTATCCCGGGACATCCGGCAAGATGGAAACCACAACATTGTCCTCCCGCTGACTCTCCGAGCCTGGGACAGACGGAGCTCCGGGGTGAGATCTCTTTCCCTGCTACTGGCTCTTAGCCCTGCTTAATCCCGAGCTCCATGGGGACGTCTGGATCCGGTTTCCATTTTACTGTGGAATTTGATAGAGTCTGATTGGTGGCCCTCAGCAGGAACACCGGAGAGAAGAGCTTAACAGACAGCTGTAAATTATGCTACAAACACAATCAGGATATTTCACTCACCGAGTACGCGGCGTGTAAGGAAGTTGTCATGGTGTAGTGTCTCAACGTAGATACGCTGCTGCAAATATATACACTAAACCACCAACAAACAGAGAAAAAATATAGTCAATAAACTAAATATAGTCAAATGTAGATAGCATTTCCTATTATAAGATCACAGTAAACCAAATATATCATTATTACCACCTATTTCTTAGACATTTTTTACCTAATTGATCATTTTAAGCATTTATTTCTAGAAAGAAGCTAAATTATCTGCCAATAGAATAAGATTAACCTTAAAACGGGTATATATTTAAAAAAAAAAAGTCTAGAATTAACTTTACATAATCTTTTCATCATTTTCTCTGCTTTTCCTTTCTCCATCAAAACATACCTTTGGTGATTCTGGCCTTGACTTCATCAGCACAGAGCACTTGTTTCTAAGATCGCCTCTGACTTATCTAGATGCTGTTTTTCATACCTCCAATGTTCACTTCTGATGACTCTTCCATGCAGATCCCAACGCTGCAGAGTAGACTGGTGCACCACCGAAACCGTCCTCCAGCTCGTTTGCAGTCATACGGTGATTTTGCTTTGATTTCATGTCCACATTTCTATAGTATAACCTCCATTTGTTCACTTTGGACCAAATTAATCGTGGATAGTGTAAATCTGCCTTCTTTAAATAGCCTTCCGCTGTCTTGTATCAATTACCTTCATGTTCAGATCCTCAGTCAGCTGTGTAGAGGAGCCCATGGTTGTCGACTGTTAGCGAAAGCTTTGAAGAGTCAGAGACTTTATCACGGTCTGGAATTGATTTGAGCAACGAGTCTTAATGAGTCAGTTGGGACCTCACAAGTTAGAGTGTCTAGCTCGTTAGCAGACTGTCCAAATGCCATCTGTACAATTACTGTATTAAATATATATTTTTTCTTCTTCTTCTATTTTTCAGTTACATCAAATATAAAATAAACCTGTGCATTAAAAAAAAAAATATGTTGGCCAGGGGGTGCGCAAACTTTTGCATACAACTGTATAAGTCAACTGCGCATTTGGCGTTGGTTTTGGATCCTAGTCTTTATATCATCAGTGTAGTCGGTAATCTGGAGCAAGTCAACAAACCGGCTGATTTTTAGAGATGACCTCAGGCGTATAAAGAGTTCAACGACAGCCTTGGTGTTTATCAGATTTTTTCAGAACAGTGATTCGGATCCTCCGTGTTTTCCCGCTCTAACACACTCCAACTCCAAACCACGACCGACAAGATAAATAGCCCTGTGACTCAAATCAGGTGTGTCATGGAAAACGACGACTCACGCTCGTCATTAAACCCTGCTATATTTAGATTGATCGCCCTGGATATTTAGTTATCTGGCAACGCGGAGGTAAATATGATCATGACTTACTAATCATGACTCGGGACTGTAGAACAGATGATGACAGTGATGAATTGAATCGCATGAGCACGGCGCCGTGTGTCAGCAAGGCATGCTGGGTGTTAGACGAGATGTTTGAAGTGCCCACAGAGCCTAGTAAAAAAAAAAGAAAGAAGAAGAAATAAACAAACAGACCAGGAATGTGCACGGTGCGTGTCCTAAGTGATTTTTAAACGTGTGTTAGGTACGTAGCTGTCTGATAAGGAAGTGCGTTTGCTGCTCCTTAGGACAGCTCTCACTGTGCAAAGCAATTAGGAGAGGATTGTGCAGAGAAACCCCTGCATGAGAACTAGGCTAGCGCCTTGCATGGCAGCTCTGCTACGATTGGTGTGTGAACGGGTGAATGAGAAACGGCCGTCGGCTTGCCATCGGGAGCAACTTGGCGTTCAGTGTCTTGGCCAAGGACACTTCGGTACGTGGAGTCACGTGGGCCGGGAATCGAACCACCAACCCTACGATCAGTGGACGACCCGCTCTACCACCTGATCCACAGCTGCACCAATGCCCGATGTCTCCGCTTACCCAGTGAGCACATGTCAGGAAAAAACTCCAGGCATGAAGGAATTACCGAGTGTGATACCTCGTGTGCTCTCTGTTTTCATTTGTCATTTATTAATTTTTTCATTTTCCTTCTGACGGCCCTATAAAGACACATACTGACTACATTTTTGAGAGACTTTTCCAAATCATCCGTCCTCTCACGATTGCCAGAAGTGTATATAAGTTCTCTGGATGCACGCACAAAGATGAAAAAGCGCAGCATATTGCGGCTGACAAAAACTATTTCCACAACACGAGAGGCAACATCTGCTTGTAAAGTCATAGAGATCTTTCCAGACAGTGCTAGAATTACCAGATGACTTTTTTTTCACCCCGCCCTGCTTCGTTTGTGTCAACAGAATTGCATTATTAATAAGTCAAAAGATCATGAACTTGTCCTGCAATGGGTTGGGCACCCCATTCGGGGTGTTCCCGACATTGTTCCTGGAGTTCCCTGGGATAGGCTCCAGGCTCTCCCGTGACCCTGTGTAGAATAAGCAGTACGGGAAATGGATGGATGGATGGATGGATGGATGGATGGATATTGATTGTGGAACTGTCATAGAAGAAAAGCTCGTGTACTGGAGCCGGTGCTTTGTGCATTGCGTGAGACAGCCAGACCCCCAAAAAACTTACATAAAAGATAAATTAATGCATGCTGTATAGTGCATAATGCTGCAAGTCTTTCCGAGGTCCTGTGTCTTGCGCTGGATGTATCTGTAATTCGTCTAGAAGATGAGGTCCTGGTGAATTTGTGATCTGGAAGTCTTTAGAGGAGGTAGGATGGGATCCAATGAAAGACCTTCCTGAGGAAGTTAATCATCGCCAGATAGACTCGGAAAGCTAAAGGGTGAGAGCGGAAAGTCGGCAGGTTGGAGAGAGCTGCGCGATCGGATTCGAAGGACAGACTGAGCACAATTTTCTGAAAGAGATATGTATGGTAGACGCCGTCTCCGGTGTAGAGAAAGTGGCTGATGAAGTGGTGTTGAGGAGAGGAAGAAGGCTTACTTTTAAATGCTTCGGTAAAGAAATGAGATTGGCCTTTACCCTCCGTGAGCAGCCCTGAGGTGACAAAGGCAAGGACAAGCTCCACTGAGGAGCAGGAAACCTTAAGATGAGCTGAGGCTCAGAAGACTCCTGCAACTGACTATGAAAATTGTCTACCGGTTACTACGGCTACATGATTAGCAAGCACGAACGTTCATGTTGTAGTAGGGGTCAGTATAGATACAACTTATGGCATAAGTGTGGGTTAACGAGGAAGGCTAGTCAAAGTGTGGGTTAACGAGGAAGGCTAGTCAAATGCAAGCTTGTTTCTTTAGGTGGGCTTCGAGAGTAGGGGTTATGAACCTGTGGACTGTATGAGATGAAGGAGAAAAGGCTGCGAGAAAAGACAAAAATGCTGTGGATGTTTAGGAAAAGGAGGTGCGATCCTAGGGTGTGATAGAAAGAGGGGCTGAGATCCTTGAGTGAGAGACTGAGAACAAGAACATCTGCAGTCTTTAAGAGACTGAATGGGGTGTCTGTGATTCTTCAGAAGTAGACAGAGAGACTGTCTGTGGTCGCCAAGAGACCAAGTGGGGGTGCCTGAAAACCTTGAGGAAGACCGAGTAAGGTCTTATAGCACAATATTGAGCCGGTTTGGGCTCTGATTTCACCCAGGAGACACCATTCAGACACCATTTACTGTAAAATACACGAGAAAGACGCCTTTGCCCTATGTTTATAGGACATTTAGGATGCAAAAACAGATAACTGTTACGATTGTACACAAGATGCTGGACTTACTCAAACATTATGGGTCAGAGACAGACTTTAAACGGAACAATTTAAGTCAGGCCTTGCTGGCGCAATAACGTACATCCGTGAATGTTTCTCATTAGTTTGTGCTCAGTAGGAAATCTCTTTTTGCCTATTGACACCGTTTATCTTTCAAGGGCGCTATTTTCATGAAAATCTATCTTTCGGTTCCACAAGCTGACAAACAACAGACGTCACCCGAGTAATAAGGAACAGCGAGCAGTGACGTGAAACCTCGACTGGTCTAACACACTCAAGCACAGGACACATCCTGATTAAGACAGGGTTCTCCATCTCCGTCCAGAAGAGTCCACATCTGCAGGCTGAATCCTTATCAGAGCCGGTCGGCCATCGTTTTATTTTCCTTCCCTGTTCATCATCACCTGCTGGTCATATGCTTCCTGGTTTTTGTTTGACTTTGTCTGAGGTTAAGTTCAAAATGCCTGGTTTGAAATGACTTATTCTTTTCATTACTGCACGCGGCCAGTAGGAGGCTCTCAGCTCGTGAGAGGGGGGGAAAAAAGAGCTCTTTGGAGAATAAATTAAGGACATGTAAATGCGACATATGAGCACACATGAGCCCAAGCAATCATTCATTTGAGCAATCAAACAGATATGTAAAAAAAAAAAAAAAAACAGGGAAACGATGCAAACGCGTGAACTGCCAGCTAGTATTTTGCAAATAAAAACAAAACAAAACTGGGAAATGTTCAAAAGTCTGAATGTCAGGCGTCAGACGACAAGAATAATAATAATAATAATAATAATAATAATAAAACAGGACGTGAAGGCCTATGAGGCCTATGAAAGACGTGACTCATTCAGCCAGACGGACTGTTTGTTTGAGTAAAATCCGATCGAAGGGCTCGGCGTGTCTGGTATGTGAATGGATCTAAATACGAGCGATGACAAGAGTGTGTTTGTGTTCATTATTTCTGGAAACGAGACGAGATTTATCGTCTCAAAAAAACGACTAGAAGTGCTAAGGAAGACCTTAGCGTAAGTGATCGTACTCAAAAGCACAGCTGAGAGTAAACAAATCAAGATCGCGTTGGACGAGAGAAGCACATATCCAGTTTATCGTTCAAAAAGCAACATGAGATCCAATCAGTGAGACGTCCCAAAGTCATCGGAATCTCTACACAGACTCAATGCCCTATTTATACAGTCTTATCTTTAGTCCAGCCATGTGTTTATACACACACACACACACACACACACACACACACACACACACACACACACACACACACACACAGATGTTTGTCTTACTATCCTTGTGAGGACCTTCCATTGACATAGTAATTAATTCAGCTAATTCCTGTTATGCTAAACCTAAATCAAACACAAACCTTAACCTCAGTAAAAGCAGGTTTCCTCATGGGGACCAGACAAATGTCCCCGCAAGGTCGAAACGGTCAGATGTTCCTATTCTACAAAAAAAAAATATATATATATATAAAAAAAACATGCCCATATACACACACACACACGCACACGCACACACGTACATACACTTCGCCTGACGTCCACTCTCGAGCTTTAATGTCCCCAGATGTTAAGTTGAACAGAAAGTGTTTGCTTTAACCATTCTCATCTACATCTGCACTTTATGGATTACATGAGCTGGCACGGTTCCAGGAATATCATACACACACACACACACACACAAACACACACACCCACACACGCACACACACAAATCAGACAGCGCTGTTTCGCCAGTTCATCACATCTGCAGGTGATCAGAGCAGCACTGACGATACAGACACCTGTTTCTCGCCTGAGCGCATCAAACACACAATACAGTCCATTTCACCAGTCTCTCGGTCTAAAACAACCCCCAATACACACACACACACGCACACACGCACACACACACACACACACAGGGGAGAGAAGAGACAGATGTGGGTTCGATTAACATTCTCAGGGAGCGTACCGGTCAAACAACCCAATTAATAGAGCCATTCAAGCCAGCGGGACACAAAATAAAAGGACTTCGCTCTCAATCTGTCACTCACACTCGGTCCTGTGCGCTCATTCTCACTGGCTGGGGAACGATGTGTGTTACCCATAATGCATTGAAAGCATACTTCAGTATTTTTTCTGTAACATGGCAGTGAGTTCTGTTAAAGAAGCAGTTAATTAACAGTTCATTCTGACAAAGAAGGGTGAAGGAGTTAGTGTAGAGTGAAGGAGTTAGTGTAGGGTGAAGGAGTTAGTGTAGAGTGAAGGAGTTAGTGTAGAGTGAAGGAGTTAGTGTAGAGTGAAGGAGTTAGTGTAGAGTGAAGGAGTTAGTGTAGGGTGAAAGTGTTAGTGTAGGGTGAAGGAGTTAGTGTAGGGTGAAAGTGTTAGTGTAGGGTGAAGGAGTTAGTGTAGAGTGAAGGAGTTAGTGTAGGGTGAAGGAGTTAGTGTAGAGTGAAGGAGTTAGTGTAGAGTGAAGGAGTTAGTGTAGGGTGAAAGTGTTAGTGTAGGGTGAAGGAGTTAGTGTAGGGTGAAAGTGTTAGTGTAGGGTGAAGGAGTTAGTGTAGGGTGAAAGTGTTAGTGTAGAGTGAAGGAGTTAGTGTAGGGTGAAGGAGTTAGTGTAGGGTGAAGGAGTTAGTGTAGGGTGAAGGAGTTAGTGTAGAGTGAAGGAGTTAGTGTAGAGTGAAGGAGTTAGAGTGAAGGAGTTAGTGTAGAGTGAAGGAGTTAGTGTAGAGTGAAGGAGTTAGTGTAGAGTGAAGGAGTTAGTGTAGGGTGAAGGAGTTAGTGTAGAGTGAAGGAGTTAGTGTAGGGTGAAGGAGTTAGTGTAGGGTGAAGGAGTTAGTGTAGGGTGAAGGAGTTAGTGTAGGGTGAAGGAGTTAGTGTAGAGTGAAGGAGTTAGTGTAGAGTGAAGGAGTTAGAGTGAAGGAGTTAGTGTAGAGTGAAGGAGTTAGTGTAGAGTGAAGGAGTTAGTGTAGAGTGAAGGAGTTAGTGTAGGGTGAAGGAGTTAGTGTAGGGTGAAGGAGTTAGTGTAGAGTGAAGGAGTTAGTGTAGGGTGAAGGAGTTAGTGTAGAGTGAAGGAGTTAGTGTAGAGTGAAGGAGTTAGTGTAGGGTGAAGGAGTTAGTGTAGAGTGAAGGAGTTAGTGTAGAGTGAAGGAGTTAGAGTGAAGGAGTTAGTGTAGAGTGAAGGAGTTAGTGTAGAGTGAAGGAGTTAGTGTAGAGTGAAGGAGTTAGTGTAGGGTGAAGGAGTTAGTGTAGGGTGAAGGAGTTAGTGTAGAGTGAAGGAGTTAGTGTAGGGTGAAGGAGTTAGTGTAGAGTGAAGGAGTTAGTGTAGGGTGAAAGTGTTAGTGTAGGGTGAAGGAGTTAGTGTAGGGTGAAGGAGTTAGTGTAGGGTGAAAGTGTTAGTGTAGGGTGAAGGAGTTAGTGTAGGGTGAAAGTGTTAGTGTAGGGTGAAGGAGTTAGTGTAGGGTGAAAGTGTTAGTGTAGAGTGAAGGAGTTAGTGTAGGGTGAAGGAGTTAGTGTAGAGTGAAGGAGTTAGTGTAGGGTGAAGGAGTTAGTGTAGAGTGAAGGAGTTAGTGTAGGGTGAAGGAGTTAGTGTAGGGTGAAAGTGTTAGTGTAGGGTGAAGGAGTTAGTGTAGGGTGAAGGAGTTAGTGTAGGGTGAAGGAGTTAGTGTAGGGTGAAAGTGTTAGTGTAGGGTGAAGGAGTTAGTGTAGGGTGAAGGAGTTAGTGTAGGGTGAAGGAGTTAGAGTGAAGGAGTTAGTGTAGAGTGAAAGTGTTAGTGTAGGGTGAAGGAGTTAGTGTAGAGTGAAGGAGTTAGAGTGAAGGAGTTAGTGTAGGGTGAAGGAGTTAGTGTAGGGTGAAGGAGTTAGAGTGAAGGAGTTAGTGTAGGGTGAAAGTGTTAGTGTAGGGTGAAGGAGTTAGTGTAGGGTGAAAGTGTTAGTGTAGGGTGAAGGAGTTAGTGTAGAGTGAAGGAGTTAGTGTAGGGTGAAGGAGTTAGTGTAGGGTGAAAGTGTTAGTGTAGAGTGAAGGAGTTAGTGTAGAGTGAAAGTGTTAGTGTAGGGTGAAAGTGTTAGTGTAGGGTGAAGGAGTTAGTGTAGGGTGAAGGAGTTAGTGTAGGGTGAAGGAGTTAGTGTAGGGTGAAAGTGTTAGTGTAGGGTGAAGGAGTTAGTGTAGGGTGAAGGAGTTAGTGTAGGGTGAAGGAGTTAGAGTGAAGGAGTTAGTGTAGAGTGAAAGTGTTAGTGTAGGGTGAAGGAGTTAGTGTAGAGTGAAGGAGTTAGTGTAGGGTGAAAGTGTTAGTGTAGGGTGAAGGAGTTAGTGTAGAGTGAAGGAGTTAGTGTAGAGTGAAGGAGTTAGTGTAGGGTGAAGGAGTTAGTGTAGGGTGAAGGAGTTAGTGTAGGGTGAAGGAGTTAGTGTAGGGTGAAGGAGTTAGTGTAGGGTGAAGGAGTTAGAGTGAAGGAGTTAGTGTAGAGTGAAAGTGTTAGTGTAGGGTGAAGGAGTTAGTGTAGAGTGAAGGAGTTAGTGTAGGGTGAAGGAGTTAGAGTGAAGGAGTTAGTGTAGGGTGAAAGTGTTAGTGTAGGGTGAAGGAGTTAGTGTAGGGTGAAAGTGTTAGTGTAGGGTGAAGGAGTTAGTGTAGAGTGAAGGAGTTAGTGTAGGGTGAAAGTGTTAGTGTAGGGTGAAGGAGTTAGTGTAGGGTGAAGGAGTTAGTGTAGGGTGAAGGAGTTAGTGTAGGGTGAAAGTGTTAGTGTAGAGTGAAGGAGTTAGTGTAGGGTGAAAGTGTTAGTGTAGGGTGAAGGAGTTAGTGTAGGGTGAAGGAGTTAGTGTAGAGTGAAGGAGTTAGTGTAGAGTGAAGGAGTTAGTGTAGGGTGAAGGAGTTAGTGTAGGGTGAAGGAGTTAGTGTAGGGTGAAGGAGTTAGTGTAGAGTGAAGGAGTTAGTGTAGAGTGAAGGAGTTAGTGTAGGGTGAAAGTGTTAGTGTAGGGTGAAGGAGTTAGTGTAGGGTGAAGGAGTTAGTGTAGGGTGAAGGAGTTAGAGTGAAGGAGTTAGTGTAGGGTGAAGGAGTTAGTGTAGGGTGAAGGAGTTAGAGTGAAGGAGTTAGTGTAGGGTGAAAGTGTTAGTGTAGGGTGAAGGAGTTAGAGTGAAGGAGTTAGTGTAGGGTGAAGGAGTTAGTGTAGAGTGAAAGTGTTAGTGTAGGGTGAAAGTGTTAGTGTAGGGTGAAGGAGTTAGTGTAGGGTGAAAGTGTTAGTGTAGGGTGAAGGAGTTAGTGTAGGGTGAAGGAGTTAGAGTGAAGGAGTTAGTGTAGGGTGAAGGAGTTAGTGTAGAGTGAAGGAGTTAGTGTAGGGTGAAGGAGTTAGTGTAGGGTGAAGGAGTTAGTGTAGAGTGAAGGAGTTAGTGTAGGGTGAAAGTGTTAGTGTAGGGTGAAGGAGTTAGTGTAGAGTGAAGGAGTTAGTGTAGGGTGAAGGAGTTAGTGTAGAGTGAAGGAGTTAGTGTAGAGTGAAGGAGTTAGTGTAGGGTGAAAGTGTTAGTGTAGGGTGAAGGAGTTAGTGTAGGGTGAAGGAGTTAGTGTAGGGTGAAGGAGTTAGTGTAGGGTGAAGGAGTTAGTGTAGGGTGAAGGAGTTAGAGTGAAGGAGTTAGTGTAGGGTGAAGGAGTTAGTGTAGAGTGAAGGAGTTAGTGTAGAGTGAAGGAGTTAGTGTAGAGTGAAGGAGTTAGTGTAGAGTGAAGGAGTTAGTGTAGGGTGAAGGAGTTAGTGTAGGGTGAAGGAGTTAGAGTGAAGGAGTTAGTGTAGGGTGAAGGAGTTAGTGTAGAGTGAAGGAGTTAGTGTAGAGTGAAGGAGTTAGTGTAGGGTGAAAGTGTTAGTGTAGGGTGAAGGAGTTAGTGTAGAGTGAAGGAGTTAGTGTAGGGTGAAGGAGTTAGTGTAGGGTGAAAGTGTTAGTGTAGGGTGAAGGAGTTAGTGTAGAGTGAAGGAGTTAGTGTAGAGTGAAGGAGTTAGTGTAGAGTGAAGGAGTTAGTGTAGGGTGAAGGAGTTAGTGTAGGGTGAAGGAGTTAGTGTAGGGTGAAGGAGTTAGAGTGAAGGAGTTAGTGTAGGGTGAAGGAGTTAGTGTAGAGTGAAGGAGTTAGTGTAGAGTGAAGGAGTTAGAGTGAAGGAGTTAGTGTAGAGTGAAGGAGTTAGTGTAGAGTGAAGGAGTTAGTGTAGAGTGAAGGAGTTAGTGTAGGGTGAAGGAGTTAGTGTAGGGTGAAGGAGTTAGTGTAGAGTGAAGGAGTTAGTGTAGGGTGAAGGAGTTAGTGTAGAGTGAAGGAGTTAGTGTAGGGTGAAAGTGTTAGTGTAGGGTGAAGGAGTTAGTGTAGGGTGAAGGAGTTAGTGTAGGGTGAAAGTGTTAGTGTAGGGTGAAGGAGTTAGTGTAGGGTGAAGGAGTTAGTGTAGGGTGAAAGTGTTAGTGTAGGGTGAAGGAGTTAGTGTAGGGTGAAAGTGTTAGTGTAGGGTGAAGGAGTTAGTGTAGGGTGAAAGTGTTAGTGTAGAGTGAAGGAGTTAGTGTAGGGTGAAGGAGTTAGTGTAGAGTGAAGGAGTTAGTGTAGGGTGAAGGAGTTAGTGTAGAGTGAAGGAGTTAGTGTAGGGTGAAGGAGTTAGTGTAGGGTGAAAGTGTTAGTGTAGGGTGAAGGAGTTAGTGTAGGGTGAAGGAGTTAGTGTAGGGTGAAGGAGTTAGTGTAGGGTGAAAGTGTTAGTGTAGGGTGAAGGAGTTAGTGTAGGGTGAAGGAGTTAGTGTAGGGTGAAGGAGTTAGAGTGAAGGAGTTAGTGTAGAGTGAAAGTGTTAGTGTAGGGTGAAGGAGTTAGTGTAGAGTGAAGGAGTTAGAGTGAAGGAGTTAGTGTAGGGTGAAGGAGTTAGTGTAGGGTGAAGGAGTTAGAGTGAAGGAGTTAGTGTAGGGTGAAAGTGTTAGTGTAGGGTGAAGGAGTTAGTGTAGGGTGAAAGTGTTAGTGTAGGGTGAAGGAGTTAGTGTAGAGTGAAGGAGTTAGTGTAGGGTGAAGGAGTTAGTGTAGGGTGAAAGTGTTAGTGTAGAGTGAAGGAGTTAGTGTAGAGTGAAAGTGTTAGTGTAGGGTGAAAGTGTTAGTGTAGGGTGAAGGAGTTAGTGTAGGGTGAAGGAGTTAGTGTAGGGTGAAGGAGTTAGTGTAGGGTGAAAGTGTTAGTGTAGGGTGAAGGAGTTAGTGTAGGGTGAAGGAGTTAGTGTAGGGTGAAGGAGTTAGAGTGAAGGAGTTAGTGTAGGGTGAAAGTGTTAGTGTAGGGTGAAGGAGTTAGTGTAGAGTGAAGGAGTTAGTGTAGAGTGAAGGAGTTAGTGTAGGGTGAAGGAGTTAGTGTAGGGTGAAGGAGTTAGTGTAGGGTGAAGGAGTTAGTGTAGGGTGAAGGAGTTAGTGTAGGGTGAAGGAGTTAGAGTGAAGGAGTTAGTGTAGAGTGAAAGTGTTAGTGTAGGGTGAAGGAGTTAGTGTAGAGTGAAGGAGTTAGTGTAGGGTGAAGGAGTTAGAGTGAAGGAGTTAGTGTAGGGTGAAAGTGTTAGTGTAGGGTGAAGGAGTTAGTGTAGGGTGAAAGTGTTAGTGTAGGGTGAAGGAGTTAGTGTAGAGTGAAGGAGTTAGTGTAGGGTGAAAGTGTTAGTGTAGGGTGAAGGAGTTAGTGTAGGGTGAAGGAGTTAGTGTAGGGTGAAGGAGTTAGTGTAGGGTGAAAGTGTTAGTGTAGAGTGAAGGAGTTAGTGTAGGGTGAAAGTGTTAGTGTAGGGTGAAGGAGTTAGTGTAGGGTGAAGGAGTTAGTGTAGAGTGAAGGAGTTAGTGTAGAGTGAAGGAGTTAGTGTAGGGTGAAGGAGTTAGTGTAGGGTGAAGGAGTTAGTGTAGGGTGAAGGAGTTAGTGTAGAGTGAAGGAGTTAGTGTAGAGTGAAGGAGTTAGTGTAGGGTGAAAGTGTTAGTGTAGGGTGAAGGAGTTAGTGTAGGGTGAAGGAGTTAGTGTAGGGTGAAGGAGTTAGAGTGAAGGAGTTAGTGTAGGGTGAAGGAGTTAGTGTAGGGTGAAGGAGTTAGAGTGAAGGAGTTAGTGTAGGGTGAAAGTGTTAGTGTAGGGTGAAGGAGTTAGAGTGAAGGAGTTAGTGTAGGGTGAAGGAGTTAGTGTAGAGTGAAAGTGTTAGTGTAGGGTGAAAGTGTTAGTGTAGGGTGAAGGAGTTAGTGTAGGGTGAAAGTGTTAGTGTAGGGTGAAGGAGTTAGTGTAGGGTGAAGGAGTTAGAGTGAAGGAGTTAGTGTAGGGTGAAGGAGTTAGTGTAGAGTGAAGGAGTTAGTGTAGGGTGAAGGAGTTAGTGTAGGGTGAAGGAGTTAGTGTAGAGTGAAGGAGTTAGTGTAGGGTGAAAGTGTTAGTGTAGGGTGAAGGAGTTAGTGTAGAGTGAAGGAGTTAGTGTAGGGTGAAGGAGTTAGTGTAGAGTGAAGGAGTTAGTGTAGAGTGAAGGAGTTAGTGTAGGGTGAAAGTGTTAGTGTAGGGTGAAGGAGTTAGTGTAGGGTGAAGGAGTTAGTGTAGGGTGAAGGAGTTAGTGTAGGGTGAAGGAGTTAGTGTAGGGTGAAGGAGTTAGAGTGAAGGAGTTAGTGTAGGGTGAAGGAGTTAGTGTAGAGTGAAGGAGTTAGTGTAGAGTGAAGGAGTTAGTGTAGAGTGAAGGAGTTAGTGTAGAGTGAAGGAGTTAGTGTAGGGTGAAGGAGTTAGTGTAGGGTGAAGGAGTTAGTGTAGGGTGAAGGAGTTAGAGTGAAGGAGTTAGTGTAGGGTGAAGGAGTTAGTGTAGAGTGAAGGAGTTAGTGTAGAGTGAAGGAGTTAGTGTAGGGTGAAAGTGTTAGTGTAGGGTGAAGGAGTTAGTGTAGAGTGAAGGAGTTAGTGTAGGGTGAAGGAGTTAGTGTAGGGTGAAAGTGTTAGTGTAGGGTGAAGGAGTTAGTGTAGAGTGAAGGAGTTAGTGTAGAGTGAAGGAGTTAGTGTAGAGTGAAGGAGTTAGTGTAGAGTGAAGGAGTTAGTGTAGGGTGAAAGTGTTAGTGTAGGGTGAAGGAGTTAGTGTAGGGTGAAAGTGTTAGTGTAGAGTGAAGGAGTGGACACTTGATGAAGGGCCTGCGGAGAGTCTGGAGAATAGGACATGACAGGAACACACAGGGCCTCTCATGTCGAGCCTGTGTGCTGTCACCCTGCTCCCGAGCTCCCTGTGGCACTTTGTTTAAAGGATTGAGATGATTAATTGCTCGGTACTTGACTGTGTCAGGACTCTACCACTGTGCCAGTAACACCACCATCATGCTGTAAGCGCTCGGATTCTGCAAAACACACCGTGGCATTGATGAATCGACGGACAGAGTGTATGCGTGTGTGTGTGTGTGTGTGTGTGTGTGTGTGTGTGTGAGAGAGAGAGAGAGAGCGAGAGTGAGAGAGGCATGCTGGGTGTTAAATGTTCGAAATGACCACAGTGAGTGTTTTAAAAAAAGAAATAACGTGAAGGAGCCTGCATGATCTCAGGCCATCTTTGAGTCCAAAATAAAAACACTTTCTCTTTCCCCATGTTTCAACACACACTTTGCACTTGTGTATAATTATTTATATTACTTATTTAATGTCTTTTATTATTATTATTATTATTATTATTATTATTATTATTATTATTAATTATTTCCTGTGTATTTATTCATTGTATTTGAAGCACCTGTGTGTACGATATATAGCCTGTAAACTTGCC
>NC_030420.2:32522422-32539922 GCF_001660625.3 Ictalurus punctatus
TTCGACTCGTACAAGCTTTATTTAAAACGGATCAAACTGTAACCTTTACGATATCACAACGTCCCCCTCACACCAAACGCACGCGATTAGCCCAGACGCCCGAGAACCGAGAGCCGATTCTGAATGAAAATGGAAGCACTTAGACTCATTTGACAGTTTTATTCATGACAGTATATCCTCTCTCAGCTGAACCCTAGCCATTTCTCAATCATTTCACTTCATGCTTAACTCTGTGCTTCAGGATTTATTTATCTGAAGATAGACACTTCAAAGCACTTCAGTAAGTCGCTCTGGATAAAGGCGTCTGCCAAATGCCATAAAAGTGAACGTAATGTTAAATATAGGTTTAACGGCATGTGCAAGGCGGTCTGGGAAAACCCATCAGACATCACTGTCATGTCTAAAATCATCGCCGATCCCGGAGCCACGAGCTCCACACCCGAATCCAGGAGTTTGCTTGTCCTATATTCTTTTACTGACTTTCTAACCACCTTGCCTTGATTTCCGTCTGCAGGTATGATGCCGTGTAAGGAACTAGTTTAACAGACCCAGCGATGAAAAGTCAGTCTGCATAAAGACGTCTAAAAGCCTGGCTAGCTCAGAGGGATCTCCTCACAGGGCGAACGTCACTTCCGATCGAGCTGTCCGATAGTCACGTGAAACGGGCGAAAGTCTAATCAATCCGGCTTGCGATCAGACACCGCCTGTCAAAATGCCCGTGATGTTAAGCAGGAAATAATCAATAAATATGATTTTCTCTCTTTCCGTTTTAAACTGCCAGACCTGCAC
This sequence comes from Ictalurus punctatus, assembly GCF_001660625.3. Taxonomy (NCBI): domain Eukaryota; kingdom Metazoa; phylum Chordata; class Actinopteri; order Siluriformes; family Ictaluridae; genus Ictalurus; species Ictalurus punctatus. The sequence continues at coordinate 32,523,212 of NC_030420.2, forward strand.
ATGCGCTTGAGATACACCGGCGGAAACGATTGGGTTGTAACGTGGTTATAAGGTATAAATAATAATAAAAAAAAGCTTATGAGGTATAAGTAAATGAACGTCACTTGAGGCACACGTTTCGGCTCAGAAGGAAGGTCTGTCGTGTTCAGAACTGCGTGCAGTAGAAAAAGTCAAAATGTCCCGGCAAAAAATGGAAAAAATTTTACGGATGCGTTCATTTAACCCGGAAAATTTGAGGAAAGTCAAATAAATCAGTTTCTTTAAGCCAAAGACACTTCAGCAGAACAACGATTTCACTCAAACTTGTTATATTATATAAGTGTATCTGGCTTAAAGAAATTGATTCATCAACGTAAAAATTTTGAGGTAAAAATTGGAGTTTCCTCAAATCTTTTGAGGTCTTACAGTGTGACAATATCTTAAATATAATATATATTCATTTAGTTGTATATATATATATATATATATATATAGTTATAAATAATAGAAAATACTTCCTATATAGATGACTAGAAACCAAATATATTTTGGTTTATAAAAACCTATTTCGAGACTTTTATTTTGTAATTTTAATCGTCGTTTATTGGCAAATATTTACAAAAATGATCAGTAGCATTCTAAGCATTTCACTGTAAAAGAACAGAATTTATAATTAGGCCATTCGAAGCTTGAAATGAGTAAAAGCGTCTAAAAACAAGCCGAACTATCTTAGGTTTTTTTTTTTATTCATGATAGCTGCACGACAAGGAACGCTCATTCGATTTGCTCGTAATCACTCGCTTAAGATGTTTTATTTATTTATTTATTCATTTATTCGACACCGTGTGTTCATCATGCGAAGATTTGCTACAGACATCACAGACGATTTGCACTTTTTTTTTTTAGTACCCCCCCCCCCCCCCCCCCCCCCTTAAAAAAAAAAAAAAAGTCCAGCTGAACCTACAACGATACGACGGCACTCGAAGAAACTGTCAAACGAAACAAACAAAAAAATCAGAGACTTATTTTATAAGCCTAAGAGATTTGTTCCAGTGCCAACTTTTGCCCAAAAGAGACTATCTAAATGATTATCTTATATAGTTACGACAAAAGTAAAAGAATATAATAAACATTATATTCAAACACATCAAACCAAAGCGATTGAAATAGTTCGACACGATGAGCGCTTCAAGTGGTTTCCCCGAATTCAAACGAAAATGCGACTTATAATGATTTCTAAGCGGCTCGTGATCGTGATCGTCCTGGGATTTGAACTCACGGCTTTCTGATCGTGTTTTTAACTCTACGTTAAGAAGGTTGTAACTCGACCTTTGCGTAATGATTCTACTTACCCCTGACACCGTCACTCTCGTGTGTCCTCCTCCTCAGAGAGAGCTGAACTCGTTCCTGTGGACGGTAAAGCGTCCTCCCCCTCAGCCGCCCTCCTACCTGTTCGGTACGATCCATGTGCCGTACACACGCGTGTGGGACTTTGTGCCTGAGAGCTCGAAGCGTGCATTTCAGAGCAGCACGAGCGTGTTCTTCGAGCTCGACCTCACCGACCCCGTGACCGTGTCCAAGCTGGCCAACTGTCAGCTCTTACCTAACGGCGAGAGCCTGAGGAGTCTGCTGCCTCGGGACATCTACCTCCGACTGAAGCGCCACCTGGACTACGTGAGGCACATGATGCCGGCGTGGGTGAAGGCCGAGCAGCGCTTCTACGCCGACTACCTGTTCAAGGCCATCGCGGGAGACTGGGAGCGCAAACGGCCTGTCTGGGTGATGCTGATGGTGAACTCGCTAACGGAGTGGGACGTGAGGTGGCGTGGAGCGCCTGTTCTCGACCTGTTCCTCGCCCGCGAGGCTGAGCGCATGGGCAAGAAGACTGGAGCCGTGGAGAACGTTGAGGAGCAGTGTCATCCGCTGAACGGGCTCAGCTTTTCCCAGGTCAGTGTGTGTGTGTGTGTGTGTGTGTGTGTGTGTGTGTGTCCACTATGAACAAATAATCCATAATCAAAGTAAAACAAAAACAGAATGTGGAAACAGGAAACCAAGGCTTGGAAGTAACGATACAAAAAGCACAATAAGAGTCAATGAACAATGGCCATGCATAGACAAACTAATCAATGATTAACACAGAACAGGTGAGCACAATCAGCTAACAAACCGATAACTGGATAGGGACGGAGATCGGACCGGTGCAGAAAACCGAACGTAACTGAAACCCCAGCAAGAGAAAAAAACAATAAAAGACAGTTCAGACTTAACAAAAAACCAAGAGGTGAAAGAAATAAGGGCCAAACAGGAAGCAAGGGAGGAAGAGCATGGCCAGTAGATTTCCCGGGGGAAACGGGCGTGGCCATGGTAGTCTGATGACAGACATGAACAAACTGGAGCTGATGAATTGAACCCGGTGATTCTGGGTATTACTTGAATAATCACGTGACGACAATCTCACGCTGATGACATCACCATCTGCTTGTCGAGTAGGACGCATCCGAGGCAGCGTTTTGATTTATTGCACTGAGTCATGTGTGTATCTCCTGGAGGAAATCGGCGGTCCAAGCGGACCCGGCTGTGGATTAGGTGATATTTATTATGTACTGACAAACAGGAGCGAGACAAAACCGAAGGAGACGTCTGATTGTGCTGCAGTTCTGGGAGAGTGCTGCGCCGTTGAATAGATTGATAGATCTGGGTTGAGATGAACGATGAGCAGTTCGGAAGAATCGTGTTACGCGGTGTCCCGTGACCACGGACTGAAAGACGGACCCCGTAACCTAATTACGTGATGACACAAGCATGGAGACTATCTGCCTTTCGTTTCTCAGCCGATATAAAAAGCACCAAAGTGAGGTCAGATATAAATCTGACCTCATTTGGTGTCATAACGTTCCCTCTGTCGGTCTGTTGCAGCTCCTGGAGTATAACCTCTTCGCTAGGTGACACTCACACACACACACACACACACACAGTCCCAGACGCGCTAACACACCGACTCGCTGCAACCGAACCTGCAAGGCCGCGAGACTCCGGCGCTAATTTGAGAGACGTCACATGAGCCGAACAGATTCTCACTTTTCATTCTCCTAACTACGCTGTCAAAGGAGTGCGGTGAGGAATCGTGGGAAATGTACGCCACGCACCGGATGACGGCTTCTTCCCCGACGAGGTCGGAGCGCCCGTCCCGTTCCCAGACCCAGTGTGAGAAAGGTTTGTTTTTTTAAGCACATTTTATTTGTCTCGCTTATCCGGATGAACTCCGATGAACTCGAGTGTGGATGAAATTCCAGCTTTCAGATGTGTCCCTGCGAATAGTCGAAAGTTAACACTCTATTTATTCATACCGTGGTGTTAAGAGAGTCATGAGAGCCCGGAGAGGTGGTAAGTGATATCTGTCAACACGCCTCACGGGTGCCACAAGCGGGTGGATGTGATCGCGAGCTTCTTTATGAATAAATCCGCATCCTCGGTGTTATTAAACTCACAGACGGTATGCAGGCGTGGCTCGACCCATCAGACGAACAAGCTCGAAAGAAGAAGAAATGCTCGGCGTTGAGGAAACGGGTGAAATCCATAACGACGTGAGCCTGATCGATGTCACGTCTGGACCGATTGGAGTGCCGACTGGTGGTGGTGATGTCACAAAAATCGGAATCGTCTTTAATCAGAAGAAGGATTGGAGGAGCGATGGCTCCTGAATTGGCGGTGGAGTCGGATGGAGTCGGATCCAATCCCGCCTCCGCCCTGTGTGCGTGTAGAGCTTGCATGATCTCCCCGTGCTTTAGGGGTTTCCTCCGGGTACTCCGATTTCCTCCCCCAGGCCAAAGACATGCGCTGTAGGCTGATCGGCATTCCCAAATTGTCCGTAGTGTATGAACGCCCTTCACACCGATTGTGCCCTGCGATGGGTTGTCCGGGGTGTCCTCCCTGGGTTAGGCTCTAGTCTCTCCCACCACCCCGTGTAGGATAAGTGGTACGGAAGATGGATGGATGGATGGATGGATGGACGGATTATTTCCTGTTGTTTTGGGATCACGGCTTATCTTTCTCTCGATTACGACCACGGTCGATTCTAAAGATTCTGCCAGACGAGGCCTTGCGATTTGAACCTGAGCGCATTCGTAGCGATCACAACACAAACCCGAGACAAGAAAATGTCCGGAAAATCCAAATAAGCCGGATCGAATGAATCTGCACAGAAGGGGTTGTGGTACAGACTGGTCGAGCGTGTGAAACAGTGCTTTCAGAGCCACGGGTTGCGCATCGATATCTCAGCTAGGTTAGTCATTCCGGCTCCAAGAGGCTGATCCAGACTCGTTTTCAGACACTGCTGATGAGTTGAACATGGCTGAAAAGCCCCTTAGATAGAAACAGGGTCTCAGGAAGGCCAGTCATCGAGCTGTACTCTACGGAGAGCTCTATCGACGCGCACGAGTTTCCCAGCGTAGATGGAAAGTTACCGTGTTCCCATAATGGCGAGCATTGCTTGTTTTCACATGCTTTTGTCGTTTAAAAAAAAAAAAAGTAATTCAATTTAACGTTCTCCTCCTCTGTCAGGTCACTGTTTTTTGTTAGTTCAGTCTGTTATTTGGGTCACACGTCTCTTCTTATTACTTCATCACCCTGTGTATATATTTCCGGTTCGCGTTCTCTGTCCTTGCGTGTTTTCGCTTCTCGTCTCATGTTTCTCGGGCCGTCCTTTCTTTGCGTCTCGTGTCCGGTGCTTTTCGCTTAAATAGTTACCTCATGTGCGTTTTCTCAGTTCTGTATCATTAGGCTGATTTTATTTATTTTTTTTATTAAAACCTTCACGCGTTCATATCCAGTTTCCTCATACGTCTTTGTTTCGATGCTGAATAATCGTCCCAACGTTTGGAGATAGGGACGGGTTTAGCATTCATCCCTTTCCTTACAGCGTCTTAACTCCAAACAGATTGCCTTCTGTCTTTCATGGCATCGGGTTCTTTTTTTTCTCTTTCTTTCTTTCTTTTTTTTTTTTTTAAACGCACGATATCCTTACTGTTCTCTATTATCCCGCAATCATTTACAAGATGCCACATCTTTAGGTTTTCTCTCCCGACTCTGGCCGACGTTCCCAAAAGCCGCCGATACGTTTCAAACCGGATCCTTCGGATGGTTGTTTTCAGGAAAAACAACACAAAAAACAACTTTTTTTTTTTCTTCAAAAAGACAGGAGGAAAGGACAGAAAAGTTAAAACTGCTCGGCCTGTCTAGCCGTGTCAAATTTCCGCGCGCGGTAACGATGGGCAGAATAAACACGTAGCCCGAGTGCGATTGTAGGAATTTTGTAGCTTGTACATTCGCAGCATGCCGTTTAGGGAATTTCATGCCTCCTACACCTTTCAGGAGTCAATTCCAATTACTTCTAAACTGTGCATAAAGCGTATCGGATGTCGTTGTAATGGATGTTCTGCGTCAGCCGGCGAGGAAGTTTCTGGCAAGAGCTTAACCGCCGAGCTCTTTTTGATCACGGCTCCAATCAGGGGCCTTTCGAACATGTGGACTTCCTGTGGGTCTCCGCCTAGATGTAGTCCCAGAAGAACTAAAAGAGCATGAAATGGAAAAGGACGGTTTTCAAATGAGTGTGACGAGCTTGAACTTGAGGTGGGGGGGGGGGCCGGGGGCGGACGTTCAATCGGACAGCGTCCTGGCTGAAGTCTGAACGTGTGATCGACTTTAGGAGGGACATGAAGGATTAACGTAAGACGTAAATGCCTTGAGTCAGGGAGATCTGAATTGGGAACGGCTCCACACGCTGGGAACGGCCGGTGTGTTACCGAGTCCTAATAAAACCGAACACTTAGGCTTTCGTCAAATCTGGCACGAACGTCGACCCGAACAGAAAGAACGTCTAGGTCAGACGGGCGGACTTCCTTTCTTCGTCTCCTCTCGTCTCTTATGTTTCCTGGACCGTTTTTTAAAAAATTTTCCACCTCACTACACGAGCAACGTTTCTACCAACATTCACCCTGTGTGTGCGGAGTTCGCGTGTTCTCCCCGTGCTGCGGGGGTTTCTTCCGGGTACTCCGGTTTCCTCCCCCAGTCCAAAGACACGCATGGTAGGCTGATTGGCGAGTCCAAAGCGTCCGTAGTGTATGAACGGGTGTGTGAGTGTGTATGTGATTGTGCCCTGCGATGGATTGGCACCCCATCCAGGGTGTACCCCGCCTTGTGCCCCATGCTCCCTGGGATAGGTTCCAGGTTCCCCGTGACCCTGAAGAGGATAACGCGGTATAGAAGATGGATGGATGGATATATTATATATATATATATATATATATATATATATATATATATATATATATATATATATATATATATATATATATATATATTTGTTCATTTAGTTTTAACAGATGTACACAATTCTTGCAGTGTCATTTAATCAAAATACTTCTATATTAAACTGTTTATTCCATCAGAGCTGAAATTCAAACACTGACTGTAACATGAAACCCGGTTAGTGTTAATATTCAGTAACAGCCTAGAAAAGTACATAAGCATGCGGTTTGAGCCGCAGCGCTGGTATATTTCGCTGAGGTAGATGGATGGATGGGGAAATTAGTCTGTTTTTATTGTTGAACGAGTGCAGCGTTTCAGGATAGTGAAAGAAAACTCAACGTTGACACTCGAATACTTGCATACGTTTCGATTTTTGATTGTCACACCCGTCGATTTCTGCCTCCTTTCTTTACCCCGAGTAAGATTCGGACCCGTTACCCTGTACTGTACTGTACTGTCAGTACGTCGTGAGTCCCGACTCGAGCCGTCTCTGGCAGCAGACGAACCGTTTCTCCTTCAGACCGTACACAGTTAACCGTAACACCGAGGACGGCAGCAGGATGAGAGATTTATTCACAAACACAAACATCCAAACGCGGTCCAGAGCGAGACGTTCGAAAATACACAACGCCACTGCTTATTTGCACTTCGGATCGAGTTTCCCGTGTTTGCTTCGTCCGCGTAACCGAGTAAGCCGTATCCCAGAAGCACTTGTCGGACACAGGCGATAGAGCTGTCCTGCATTTTCGGTCTCGAAAACACACAGACGAGCGGTCAGAAGGCTGGAAAGTCACAAAAACAAACCAGGCTATCGATTACATAACAAACGAGCGCCACAGAAATGGCAAACACACTCATGATCTTCACAGTGATTTGGTTTACTCATTCTCTAAGCCTGCGGTTCACAAAATAGGATCTGTGAAGCATCACTACGTTTGATTCTATTAAAGTGATAGGCGTCACAACACTGTCAGAGTTATTCGATAAGTTCCTATAAGTATGTCGAATGGAATCTTAATAGCAAGGTAAAAATTTTCAGGAGTTCATTTTCGACCGTTTTTTAGCCAGTAGACTGAGGCTGATTTCCCGGCCAATCCGTGAAGTTCGCCAGTTATACAGCCACAGACCGAAAACGCAGCTAAACAGTTAGCTAAACACAATTTAAAAAAATTAAAATAAAATAAAAGTCTGTGGAAAAAGTTCACATTTGACCGATATGCAATGTCGAGTGCGAGAAGCTCCACCCCTGATAGTTCCTGGTTTGAAAAAATAAGAAAACGAACCTGGAGCTGGTCATGAAAAGGTTCCTGGAACCATGGCCCATGAAGTGTTTGATTTAAAAAGTGCTACTTTGATCTGCTGCCATGTTGATCTGACGTCACAGGCCGACCTCGGGGTTAATGAGACCTTCCTGACTTCTCAAACAGGAATTTTTTTTTTTTTTTTGGGGGGGGGGGTAACACCTTCTCTCGTCTCTCTTTTACCCCCTCTCACTTTTGCCTCTCAAATCCACGCTGCCTTCAATCTTTTCTCTTAGGTTCTCTCCCTCTCCTCAAAACCTTCCCGATGTAACATGTCCAACAGCTCTAGAAGCTCGGAGGAAGAACGCTCAGGAATGTTACAGAAAAGCAGAACCCATCTTCACAGAGCACCCTGCCACTCATGGGACGTCGGGATGCCGGATATGATGGGGTGTGTATTTGATTCTGGGTCTGGTAAAGACTCGTGTCTGGCCCGAAAGCTCTCAGGTGGGTTGGAGAAGGCCGAGGAGCGCGCATGGTTCATCTCCGGAGCCGCCCAGGCAGACAGGCACAGACAGCAGGGCCGGACCGCTAGCTGAAACTCTCGCTTAAAACACACGACACACAAACGCCCGAGGGAAAGTGGAAAAATCCGCAGGAAGCCGGTCTGTCTGTAAGGGAGGAGAGCCGAAAACTTATCCCCAGGACTGTGTACTAGAAAGCAGGTTAGCTGAATCAGTTTAGCAACACAGTAGCGCCAAAATAAACCCAATGTTCACACGAGCAACTAGCAAGGTGCTTGTGTCACTTGTAGTTCGTAGCTCGTCGGTGTGGCTTGTTCAGTGGCATCTATTTTCTTGGTGCAGAACACGACTTCTGATTTGTGAAACAAATATAGCTAACTAGCAGGCTAGCCTAAGTGATTAGCCAGTTAGCTGGAAAAGCTAGCTGCTGTACATAAGCTGTGATGTTTCATTACATCGGCTAGTTCGTTTTGACCACGGGGGGTCTTCTGACATCCAGAAACATAAATATAATAAAATGCGGCCTACCTAGCAAGCTAGCTGCCTTGTAATCGGAACATGATGCTAGCAAAGTGCGGAAGTGTGCACCAAATGTACAAGCATCTAGAGTACAATATATATGCATAAAGTTTGAATGTAGACCAAAAACACCCATGTGATTGATGCCGTGTTCTAGACTAGAGTCAAAGGCTACAACCTTGCACACGTCAAAGGCGACCTCATGGAGATGGGAGTCTCTATGGGTGATTGAGGCGCTTTGCAGTCTGGCACAATTGGAATCTCTCTCTCTCTCTCTCTCTCTCTCTCTCTCTCTCTCTCTCTCTCTCTCGTAGAAATCTCTTCATCTATTCATAAATCCCCCATTTTACACGGCTAAGGAATCCCTGTAATATCCAGCCAAAATCATGCTAGTCAGTGACCTTTTTATAGCTAGTTATAAATACTGAATAACAATCTCACTGCTTCAATCCTGAAGTCTAAAGAGTTGGTCTCAGGTCTTCTGTGCCCATTAACAGTGGATGAAGACCTCTCAGCCGAGACCTCTGAGATGTCTCGAAATTGTCCTGGTCTACTGCACACTGGGATCTTAAAATTAGGGTTGTCATACTTTTCCCTATATATTTTTAGAACTTTCATTGTTTACTTGATCATCAATTGCTGGGAATTTCATAACATAGAAACATCTCAGATTGAACACCACTGCGTGGAAATGACGATGTTCCTCATGCTCATCCCCTATAGGAACCACCACTTGGAATTTTAAAGCTTGGTTCTCTCCCCAAGACACCGCAACTTTCCCCCCCCAAATTTGACCGTTTGCCATTTCCTACCTTTTCTCTATCACACAACAGACGAGAGCTAGGACATGCTTCCTCCGAAACACGTTTTCAGACTTCAGTATACATGAGCTCATAGATGCCAGTGCTTAGTGTCCCTGATTGACAGGGAGAGAGCGTGTTGTCCTTCTCACCCGAGTCTGTTCTCTTGGAGAACTCTCTCCAGAGTGTTTCCCATTAAGAAAACTCTTAACTGTCCATTTTTAAAAATTTTTTTACTGCTAGCATACTAAACCTTGTACAGCATTTCATCCCTTTTAGCGTAGCATTTCCACTGAACGGTGTCAATTTGAATGGACCTGACCGTTGAGTCGTGGAGTTACATACTATACAGTACATGGCACCGTTGTTTGTTTCCATTCAGTCATACTCCGTCTTTATCTAACGAAGCCCCTCTGAGCTCTGCGTGCTGATGGTTCTTGGACGGCGTCCTCCAGACTGGATTAGCCGAAATATTCACATACATTCCGAGCCAAGGACCTTCCTGCGAGGACAGAGGCACGTCGGCCCGGTGTCCCGCTTCACTCTGTGCTTGTCTGGTTGGATCTCTTGTAAATAGCGCGTGTTTAAATGAAGCAATTAAAGTGCGTCTGACCTTCCCCTACACGTAAATATTTACATTCCAGAGCTGCATCGTAATGGACTGAGAAACGGCGGAGCAACAGCGGGAAAAAAAAACAAGCAGCCACCTCACTGTTCTTGGCAAGATAACCGCTATGCTCCTGTTATCCAGCTACCAGCTTCCTCTGATCTAGATTAGCACCGGCCTGGGTTTATTTTGCCATATGACGCTACAGTTATACTATAGGATATACAACATACTGAATAACATGCTATGGGAAGAAGTTGGAGTCAGTTCATGTACTTCGTGATTTTATTTGTTTATAGAAGCTTAAATCTAAATTTAAGAAAGCTACGTCCAACACGGCTGCCATTTTCATAAGCTCTACATTGATCTGCGCCTGCAAACAAAGCCATCTCTAGCTTACTCTTCACTCGTACGCGGCTTCTTCTCAGGGATGTTCCTTGCCCAGAGCACTGGATTGCTATCTTGAACATTCCCGGATCAGAACCACTTTATGGCCGAGTATGCGATATGACAAGCGTACAAGGAATTTGCTTCAGTAATTCAATTCAGATTTATTTGTATAGAACCTCGAGAGGAACTGGACTCAAAAGGGAACCCGTCCTCATCCGGGTGGTAGGGCATCAGGATGGATCAGGCAGGTCTGGAGAGCAGAAGTGGTCAGGCTCACTGGTATGGCAGGAGTATCATGTGTAGCTTGACTGAAAGAGAGAGGGCGAGAGAGGGAAAGAGAGGGAGAGGTTATTAGATATAGTAATTGTCCCATAATGTTTAAAGACAACGTAGTTAGTGTGAGTGCAAGCAGGGACTCTGGAGCAAGACTAGCTATGACAGGATAACTAAAGGGCGAGCCAGAAGGTACCACAGACATGAGGACTTCCTGTGTAGGATGAGCGGTACAGAAAACGGATAGATGGATGGAAACAACTTCATCACATATTGGATTTTGTTTCGTCCACATTTTCGACACACGTGTACGAAACTTTTAAAAATATATCATACATAACATTATTGGTTTTAGATATACGTTCATATACGTTCATACGTACGCACACGTGTGAACTTTGCACTATTTATGTCCCGGTTGTCAAGAAAAGGGTTTTTCGAGCCCGTAGATAGAGGCGGATCCTGACGTAAAAAGGTTACGAAAGCATGCCCATTTTCCAATTACGCCAAATTCCCCCGACGGAAAATCCCCCGAAAGTAATCTTGGGTTTAAGGGCCCTGAATTAGCAGTACATTATCAGCCATCAGATTTCGGATTGAACCCATGACCTCGTGAGTCACAGGCGATGTTTCTGACCTCCGGCGCTGTGCGCTGTGCGATGACATTCCTACAGTGCAGTCCTTTCACAGTCCTCAGACTACCAGCTCTACACACGGACCCTGTGGTGAAATTCGTCCGTGAGAGTGTGAAGCGGCTTCAGCTAATCCGTCGCTCGGCGTAGCCCGAGGTGCTGATGTTATCTTTGGATTCTTTTACATTAGCAGTCAAGCTGTGACGGTTTGTTCGGCTGATTTAGCAGTAAGTGGAAAATTGCGTGCATTTTTTTTTAAAAACTATTCCTTTAAATGCGGTGCAGAATGATGGACATGTGCGCTAACTCGAGATTTAAATATATCTCTGAGAAGTATCTCGGAGGACGTTGCAGGAAGTTGTTATCGGCCGATCTGTCATCGTGCACGAGGCGAGTCGAGAGCTGCCTTGATGACTTAATTGGCTCTTAATTGCCGTCTGGTATCCAGAATGAGTTAAACACTCATGGGCCGGACATTACAGGAGACCTGGTGGAAGCTAAAATGGCGGGTTAGGACACATAGAGTCTTTAACTACAGTCAGATGGGCTATGTGATGTGTGGAAGCTCCAATGTGTTAGTTACAGAGACAGATGCTAACAGCAGGGCTAAATATATGTGTGTGCGTGAGACAAAGTGAACAGAAGGTCATAAGGTCATAACAGATAAATGATGATGATGAGCAATAAGGATATTTTAGACATCATTGCACATTTGTGCTTATTAAACAAGCCTGCTTATGAAAGCTTATGAAAAGCTAAGCTAATGACTGTGGTGCTAACCAAACAAGCGGACCTGGTGCTAAGTGAGCTGAGCTAAGCAAGGCTATGGTGCTAATGCTGCGTTCAACTAAAGCTCGTAATTCTGAACCTCCGACTAGGAAGTCCAAAGAAATCAGCTCAACTCGGAATTCCTCATCGGAAAGCCGGTAAGGTCTCCTCAACCCCGAGTTCGGCGTCTACCGCGTAACGTCGAATCAAACATGGCCGCTCTCGCCGTGGGCCGATAAATAAAATATCGCTCCACTACTTTAAACGAATTCATATTAGTATTTAGACACGATTGTTGGTCGGTTAAATCTATTAAGACTGACCCGAGGACGTAAATACATCATAAGCGCATGATCACTAATGTTAGCCGGCTACGTTGTTGCTAGCTAAACACGTCATTCCGTGGAGGCGTCCATGTTTTTCCGACTTTTTGAAGTTTGACAATGAAGTCAGTTCCAAGTTCAGATTTGTCGACACGTATGTATAACGGCACGCCCTGATGTTTTGCATTCCTTAATAAATTCTACTTTAAGTGAATCTGTAACCAATTCCCCGTTTTCCCAGGGTCGTTTTGTTCTGAATCCACATCGTTTGTGTTTCGTTTAGATTTCCATGGGCCATTGTTTGTGTTTGAGACAGAAATCGAAACTGTTCCTGTTCCATCACTGATTTGTTGCCCTATCGTGTTCACCTGTTCTGTGTTTAGTCCTTGATTAGTTTGTCTGTTTGTCCTCTTCTGTTTCTTTTTCTCAAGTCTTTCTGTGAATTTATTGCCTCGTTATGGTCTTCCCGGTCTCGACTCTCGCCTGTTTCCCCCATCTTACGATTACGAGCGGTCCTGCCGTTCTTTGTTTTGATTTGTTGCCGTCTGCCTGTGTATTGAAACCCGCTATGGACTCTGACTAGGATCCGCCCTAATTAAGCGCACGTTGAGTCCTGCCTTCACTCACCGCACGTTACAGGAATATCATTGTACATCAAAGAAACAGATTCAGGTTCATGGAGGAAAACAGATCAGCTTCAGTTAGCATTCCAGTGCTACATCTTTTACACGGCTCCAAATGCTTCTGCTGAACTCACAGCTGTCTCTTTTAATAAATAGCTCGAAAGAGTTCCCTTTTAAAACGAAGCATGCTATCCAGATGTGTATTTTTTTTTTTTTTTTTTTGCCCCGAAAAAAAGCCAACAAGTTGATTAATCAGCAGGTGAACCGCCTCGAGTCCATAACGACCCGACCCGTATCGTCTCGTCCTCACTGAGCCTGCACTAATGAATTCTGCACGTCCAGGTGGATCGTGACGGAGCGCCGGCCGTCTGAGGCGGCTGGTAACGTGAGCGGCAAAGTGTATTTCCACACAGCGGGTTTCCCAGTGCCAAGTAACGAACCTCGGTTTTCCCCTTTAGCGGGCTCCTATTTCCTGCATTCCTGTACGGGCTGGAACTGACACTTCGGCTGAGCTTTAACAGCCTCGTCTCAGAGAGAACAAAACCCCTCTCTGACCTCAACAATCAACAGAATTAGAGACAGAAGCATGGGTGATGTTATAGATATCGCTATAGCGATGCAGCGGAGTTACGGTTATCACCCTGACGTTGATTATTTTCCAATCCAGACCGTCTGTGCTTTCTGACTCTCCATTACACACACACACATTATATATATATATATATATATATATATATATATATATATATATATATATATATATATGTAAAATGTTCCTGGAATTCCTCAGAGTTTTCACAAGATCTGAGATTGAAAGTTTTTTTATATATACATTCCTCAACACACACACACACACACACACACATCCAGTTATCTCCAGGTACTGCCTTTGATGTCATCATATCTACCTTTACCTGAGAGGATGAGATAGGCTTCTGATGTGTTCCTTACACTGAAACAGGAGTGAACTCTTCAACGCCAGACAGATTTAGTGCAGGTTATTAGGAAAGCTCCAGGGTCACGACCTTTCTCACTTCCAGACGGCTTATCTGGCCTTGTAAGAGAGTTCGCCGCTGACCTCTGACTGACCCCCTGCGTTAATATGATCCATACTGCTTCCTATGGAGTGCTGTGGTCACATCTGGGCATGTTCATGCACACACACTCACACACACACACACACACACACACACACACGCATGGATGTATGATATATAAGCATATAAAATATATAAAACCTGACAGCTTTAAATCAGTGTAGCATGTAAAACCTGATCGGCCATGGTGACTGAATGGATCCAGACGTCTCTCTCTCTGTCGCTCTCTCTCTCTCTCTCTCTCTCTCTCGCTCTCTCTCTCTCTGTACTGATAAAGTATAACACCTTTTCCAACTTTTCCGACACGGAGGAGTTTACGCCTTGTGGTTTCTCTGTAACACGACGAGCTGTCTTATTAACGTCAAGCGAGGCACTTCGGGCCACGTTGTTAGGAAAATAACACTCTCATCTTAGCACCCTGCTGTTGATTATTTTCCTATAGCAGCATGCCCTCCAGAGTGTTTTATCCCTCACATATTTACAGTGATGTCACAGCGAACCGAATGCGTGCTACGTGAAAACATCAAACTGACGCGAACTGTTCTTGTCCAGTCGTTATCTCAAAAATTAAAGCTGGAAAAAAACCCCAAACGATCATATTTGCCACCAAATCAGGACAAACCCGATGACCATGAAGATGGCATGCAGACTTTCCAAAGGCATTTGAGTAGAATAATGCAGTTATGTCACCTGTATAGACAGGGAGTACTTGGCTAGTCATGTTTAACGGGTCGTCGTCATGTTTAACGGATAGTGTTTATAAAGAAAGATTGTAAACGGTGGTGAAACTCTAGAAACCACTGGAGTTCTGGGTGTATATTATACAGCCTGGAGGTTTTAGGGACTTACAGGAAGTTCATACGGAGTTTATATGACCGATAAGAGGGAGGCGGAGTTCCAGGTGCGGTCTTTCTTACAGACTCGAGTTATTTCACGACTCCTTGTATTAGCAGCTGTACCAGTCAGTTTGTTATTTGCTAGTTTGTGAAGACTGAAATGATATTCGGGGAAGATACGGACTCCTCGCTCCTTTCTCCCTCCGATCGCTCGTCTAACAAACGGTACTCGAGGTGAAAGTCTAAAAAAAGAAAAAAGAAAAATTTTTTTTTTTTTTTTTAAAAGTACAAAAGCAAAACAAAAATCTATCTATCTGTCTATCATTCTATATATCAATCTATCTATCAAAAACACATTATAGATCATGTGACAACACTGAAGAAATGACACTGTGCTACAATGTAAAGTAGTGAGTGTACAGCTTGTGTAACAGTGTAAACTTGCCGTCCCCTCAAAATAACTCAACCCACAGCCATTAATGTCTAAACCGCTGGCAACAAAAGTTAGTACACCCCTAAGTGAAAATGTCCAAATTGGGCCCAGTGTCAATATTTTGTGTGGCGCCATTATTTTCCAGCGCTGCCTTAACCCTCTAGGGCATGGAGTTCACCAGAGCGTCACAGGTTGCCAGTGCAGTCCTCTTCCACTCCTCCATGACGACATCACGGAGCTGGTGGAGGTTAGAGACCTTGTGCTCCTCCACCTTGCTATAGGGCTTTAGTGACTAAAGGTTGAGAACGTCTGCATTAGACCTTTGCCGAGTCTGTTGCTGAAAGCTTTTTAATGGTGGACATCTGGACGGAAGTAAAATCACAGAGCGGATATAGGATGGAAATATTTCCAGCGGCCCAAGTAAAGCCAAATCTGTCCAAACATGGCTTACAGTAACGAGCGGTTTATATTGTAAAGTACATTGTTTGTAATAAGGAAAGCCATTAGCCAGATATTACACAACTTTAGTGTTTTTTTTCTTTCTTTCTCTAACCTAAGACAGGGTTTTTGTGAAGCAGAATTCTTCCAAAAGACAGTGCTGGATTTTACCAAAAGGAAAAACGGAGAGGAGAAGCCAATAAGGCAGCGTTTAAAGAAGTACTGGCCCAGGACCTGCGTCTCAATCGATTCCTTTACGTTCTTTTTACTGTCTGCCTGATTCCGACGAACTTTCTTTCCCTCTCCTTCCGTACCTTCGTCTCTGCCTCGTCCTCACCCTCGTTAACTCTCTTACCACCGCTGAGCTGAAAGCGTTTAAACGTAACATCAAACACATGGCAGCGTTTAGACAAGGCAAATGAGTTGAGAAATCAAATTTGTTTAAAGATTCCAGTCATGGTCCTACGGTAGCCGGTTACCGAGGGAGACAGTGATGCCTATTACATTACATAACATCCACTTTAAAAAAAAAAGAAAGAAAAAAAGCTAGAAGAGAGAGATTTCTTGGTGAAGAATAAAGACAGTGAGAAAGGCGCTTAGAAGCGTAAGAGAATTCGAAATTGCATGAGAACTAAAAAAATAAAAAAATAAATAAAAATCAGGTCGGTAGGGTAAAAAGATAGGTAGGGCGTGTAAACTTTTGCACAGGATGGTTGTTATTGTAAATTGTTATTATTTTGTCTTCTGGGAAACATGTAAATATCTTATGTAGCTTCTGAAGGGCAAAACAAGAAATAATTTAAACTGGTCCTCCCTGCTCAAAAGTTTACACCCCCCTGGCTAACCCTAAGATGCCCAGTGTTGTCTCTGTTGTTTAAAAATTTGTTTATTTAAACAGAATTATATCACAGGATAATTCCAT
>NC_030420.2:32544922-32564922 GCF_001660625.3 Ictalurus punctatus
TGCTGTTTTGTAACAAACCGTTTCTTCTCTGAGATCAGACACAGCGTGACTCGAGTTTAACGGCCATGTTCTCAGCTCTAAGACTTCCTCACCTCTGTCCTTTATAGAGACAGATTTACCGCCCTGAGCACCAGCGCACACAAAACAGCATCTGCACTCTTTACGGTATCTTCATGCCTGAAGAGCAAAGCAAGCTGTCAGTATCAGCTGGTGCTGTCTGTTTAAACAGCGTCGCTGACCTGCAGTCGACCTAAACGCAAAACCAGGAGGGTGGGGTGGGGGGTATGGGTGCGAAAGCGAGAGGATGTGAAAGGTGTGCTCATTCATTACCATCTCAGTTTTCCAGTTTTGTTTACATATATTCTACTCCTTACTTATAATACTCGTTAAAATGTCTGTGCGATCCCAGCGAACTAAAGCTAAAATGGCTAAAATAAAATCTACGTCAAATTCTTGGGTGTAAGAAAAATTCTAATGCGTGATCGTTTTTGTAGTAATAAGTGAGTAGGTCATTCTTGTATACTTGTATTGCAGACGCTTAATAAGCAAACGAAAAATTTTTTTATGTTGATTGTTGATATATGGAAGTTTTCCGTAAGGAGACGTTTATTTAGCATTTTTGGAAGGAGTCTCCAGTGTCAGTACAGTCAGAGCTTTGTCTTTCAAGTTAGTTTTTCTCCCCAAGGTAACATAAGATAACTTCAAGTGAGAGAAAAGGAAACTGGCAAGGGAACGCCTGTTTAAAGCTGCTATAACGGAAGCGAGAACTTGTTTCGTGGATGTTTCACAGCATTAATTCCAACTAAAAGTGGATAAAAAGTGTCATTCGACCTTACAAAGAAAACCTAGCGGGGAGACCGACACCCCCCTGCTACCGTTCTGCGGTCATTTCTGGTAAAGTATTCCTTTAAGGTCATACAGCCATGTACTTCACCCCTCCGGCAATAAGCATGACGTGTTGAGCAAGAGGTCATGACCCCAACAGCCGCTCCTGAGACAAGCATGAGCGCAGAGAAATCCATCCATCCATACGTGAGCACTTTTTCCCCCAGTAATGGCTTTACCGGTCGCTCCCTCCTACGCACACAGGAAGGGATGGGGCTCTTTAGAAGTGTGTGGAGGTCAGGAGTGACATTGATCCAAAGATTTTAGCTAGACAATGGAAAGATATTAGAAAGATAACAGATAGCAGAAGGTTTTGGCAGACGGCTTTATCCTGTGAGACTTCATGCTAGTGCAGAAACGTCAGGAACTATACCATCAAGCTAAAATCATGTGAGACAGTCTTTAAACAGTCTTTGCGCTAATGAAGAGGAAGGACTTTAGTCTTTATTTGAGGACCGTCCACCACATTGGGACGACTTTTGGTGGAAGTCTTCCTTGTATCTTGAGAAATGGTGGGTCCAATCGAGACGTGCTTGAGAAGCTCCAAGGGAGCGTGGTGTACAGTAGAGCAAGGTGTGTTCAGTGCCTTCAGGTGCTGTAGGTGGAGGTCCATTTTGGGATTTAAATCTGACCCGGGCAATTACATGAAACCAATGGATGTAGCTTAGCAATGAGGTGATTTGGGAATCTCTGGGATGTTAAAAGCAAGTCATCCAGCTGCATTCTGGATCAGTTGTAGGGGTCAGATGCTGTGCATGGGAAGACCTGCTGGAAATGAAGAGCGGTAGTCCGATCTTGAGTTGACAAGGGACTGAACGAGCAACTGAGATGGATAAAAATGTCCAGATCCTCCCGATGTTGGAGTTGCAGAGGACAAGTTTGACCAATGAAAACAATACACTTGCGCTTTTATTGGCAATGCACACTTGCAGCACAACAACAGGCATTGTGGTTAGCCACAGAACTGCCAAATACAGGAAAAACAAGCAGATGTAACAAATTACAACCTTCACAAAAACACAAAACAAACACAAGACAATGTGTCAGTGTTACGCACTCTGCAAAGATAAACGAACAACACATTCTTATACTAACACTCACTCGCTTTTAGTGAGTGCTTTATCCTGGTCAGGGTCACGGTGGAGCCGAAGCTTACTGAAAGGTGACGCCACTCCATCGCAGCTTATACTACGAAAGAACACTCCATCTAACCAATCAAAAATTAGCACCCTCTGTACTGTGCAGTGATGCTACACTACAAGGTCATTGTTAGCTATAGTACCGTATATGAGGAGCGAATGATAGCTGCTTGTCCAGAACACCAAGGTTACCTGTGTTGTTTTTTGGAATAAACGTTATCATTGACGTTCCCGTCTCTTCCTCAATCTCCATGGAGATGTTTCTCAATAGAGGACTTCCGCAAAAGAACCTTCGAGTTCTTTTCAAAGAGCGTCGCTAACAGGTTGCTAAGCTTCCTCGGATCTTCACAAGCGACCCGTAGAAAGCCGCTGTAGAAACGGGATAGCTAGCGATCGAGGCTACGGTTGGTTGTTTGCGAGGTTAGAAATAAAACGTCCTCCTCCGATGAACGGCGTCATTCTTTGGCCATGTATATGAGCTGACTAGCTACTCGTGAGACTACCAGCTAGCTATCTTAGCTAACGCGCATCTTCTTCCGTACCATATGTTTGTTACACTCCGACATTTATTTTTACCCAACTGAAACGTTTTGTGTAGGAGCTTTCGACAGACACGTGTCACTGCCAGCCATGTTGGATTCGGAGGAGCAACACGTGACGGAGAAATAAAAATCAGGATGATAGTGTATATAGCATTGGAGTGGTTTGGAGGTGAATTAGATCTGAAATATTTAGAACAAAATGTCTTTGCAATGTACAATAACAAGTCTTTACATCCTTTTACACTGACTTATCACCAACCTCGATGTAGATATAGATATAGAAACGAAAACTCATATATTCACGTTCTTCGGTGTTGGAAATGAATTTGGACCATGCGCATATATATATATATATATATATCTATATAACAAGTTGCATTTTCTGTCTTTTGGATATTGGGTAAAAAAAAATCATGGATGGAAATGTATCTAGTGTGAAAACGTGTCTCTTCTGCCAGCAGTGGCTGAGAAGAAAGAACCATCCATCAGTGGAAACAATAAAGCACCAAACCAATACTCCTATCCAAACAAGCCATGGGAGCGAGCGAGAGGTGTGTGAGCGGTGTCTATATGTGAAAAACAGAACAGG
Source organism: Ictalurus punctatus (assembly GCF_001660625.3). Taxonomy (NCBI): domain Eukaryota; kingdom Metazoa; phylum Chordata; class Actinopteri; order Siluriformes; family Ictaluridae; genus Ictalurus; species Ictalurus punctatus. The sequence continues at coordinate 32,548,078 of NC_030420.2, forward strand.
AACGAGGGAACCTTGGGGGGGATGGGGTGAATTGAAGTGGAGTCATTGGAAGCACATTAGCCATGGAGGATAAAGTGGGAGAAATGGACGTTTTGGAGCAGGTCTTTAACACGTTTCTCTCTGTAGGATTCACCGGCTCGTAACGGAGAGCCGTTTCACTTAACGTGCTGTTAAAACGCCACTTTTCCTCTCCACGTCCCTCCAGCCGTGATCCACCGGGACGCGAACGAGCCAAACATGAACAGTGCGGTCTCGGTTTAAGAAGACATTTCAGGAATGCTTGCGGGTTCGTTTTCATTGCTCGGTTGAATGAGATGGACCGGATTGTCAGATCGAAGTCGTTTAAGCTGCGGTTCTAGCGTTCGAATCTACGAGCCAAAGATATGATGGTTAATCTCTTTTGCGCTTCAGATCTCGGGGGTGGCGCGAAAGTTTTCGACCCGGTCGGCCGGTTGCAGGCTCGGGGAGTAACGGAATACATGTCACGGTGTTACGTACCTGTAATCGGGATACAAAAAACTGGTAAGCGCAATCAGATTACGGGTACATTTGACACAGGCGGCCGGGCCGGGCCGCGTGGGGTCCCTTCGTAGCGCCGATACTGTACCTGTCTTAGCTAACTACAATCTCGTCCTTACCGACGTTACCACCGTGATAAGCGCAACAACATTTGCAGACTGTCCTAGCATGCTCATTTCTTGGCTGATTTTGTTTTCTGAATCAGATGATAACACATCATTAAGACTTTAATGTGTAAGTTATTATATATATATAAAAAAAAAAAATTGTAGATGGTTTTATTATGCAAAAATGATTCCACAAGTTTGAATCCTGAAGATACCACCAGATATCCAAATCTGGGAGAGTAAGATTTGGGCTCTCTGGGTGGGAAGATGGCCTTCTGACCTTCTTCTACCCTGTGATTCAGAGTGATGACAGCTAATTACCGACATCTGTTCGCGCATGAATACAGAACAGAGTAAATAGCGCTCATGAGCAGATGTGCTCGCTAGGTAGTAGGTAGTAGATCGCCGTTCAGCAAACATCTGGAAAGCGGCACCGATATCAGAAGTTCTCAGTAGTCTAGTCTAGTAGTTAATAAGTCAGACTTCTAAAATTCGCCATGGCGGCTCAAACACATGTAGCCAAGAACCGCTTGCTTGACTGTTCACATGACCAACCGAAAACCTGTTCCGGTCGCCCGGTTCGTCCGTCTTCGAAATCTTCGATCTCCTCCATTTGAAGCCAGCTTCAGGTGGGTCTCCAATTCTCTAGACTCTGCTCTGCGTCCTCTCAGAATAACACCATAACAAACTTCCCTTTAATTAGTTCTCAGAGCTTTAATTAAGCTGATTGTAATTGTACAGTAGGTCCAGTTATAAGGTGGACACTGCTTCGGTGGCGCCTTCCGTTCCTCGGTGCTACCTGGATAGTCTAAACATAGGTTTAGACTCGGTTCTCTCTTTGCAGGCCACCAAGAGCGTGAGCCTTTAAAGAAAATGGCCATGCCGTTGGAAAACCAGCACACTCACGCTTGATTTTATTTCCATTTGTTTAGTGTTACTGGACTTTTCAAAAAGGTGAGTCTGTGTGAAGTTTGACATGTTCTCCCCATGTAGGTTCATGTAGGTTCCCTGCGGTTTCCTACATGCCGTAGGTGGATTGGAGACTCTAAAGTTCCCCTAGGTGATACTGAGTGTCTGAATGTGTTCGTGTGTGTGTGTTGTGCCATGCAATGAACTGGTGTCCCATCTAAGGTGAAGTTTCCCACTAACGCCCAGTGTTCCTGGGATAGGCTCCAGGCTCCCTGTGACTATGTGTAGGATAAGCGGTTCAGAAAATGGATGGATGGATGGACGGAGATCAGAAGGTTGTGATGCAGCAGTTCAAAAACATGCAGTGGCTTCATGTGTTTCAGAGAAAGCACATGCTAGCTGTGTGAAAGGGGATAGCTACACACCTAGAGGTTACAAAGACGGCAACAAAAGCAGGACATCGTTTCTTCCGTGTCGATGTGCATTTTTGGGCAAATTTCATACCCCATACAGAACAGTACGAGGGTGAGTCAAACGAGAACCTTATCTATGCCTCCGCCGCTAGGCGTTTTCGGCTCGTCTTGTTGTCTCGTCTATCCGAGATTCTTACACGGTCAAGGTCACAGCAAGGTCAAACGTCTGAAATCGCTTTTCTTCAATAACTTCCTTCCTGTCTTGAGTATAGTTTAAGGCACGCACGTTAATGATAATAAAAAAAAGGACTAGACTCGTTGGCGCCGGAGGCATCCCCGTAGATGTCTTTGTCTTCGAGTTCTACTTGTTTACTGTGTTTTTTTGGGGTTTTTTTTTGGCGAATAGGTGTCACAAACGTGTATCAGATTTAAGGCAGGAGTCAAAACAGGGGTATTGAGAACAACCGTAGTACATTTTTACTTTTAGGAACTACAGATTGAATGTACTTTTTAAAAATCATTTTCGTCACGCTTTTAAAGTTGTCATTTTTGTCGCTTTTCGCAAAGTTCTTCCGAGTTCTGAATTCGGTGACGAGAATGACTGACAGGCCACGGAAGAGCAGACGCACAACTGATGTATGGTATGTTGAATTCCTTGGCTGTACTGAAAGGTTCCTGTACTGAAATGAAACGGCCTTCATCGGCATACGGCCGGCTAGACTCCGGGACGCGGCGTGTATGGCGTTCCGTTGAATACAACAGCTGTTCTGTATTCACTAGGTAGCGAATTATAAGAGGAATAAAGAACGATAAAGACCCGCACTTATGATGAACACGCGGTTTTAGCGCTACGTTTATGATTAATAGGCTCGTCGCTGTAGGATTTCAGTACGGAAGGTTCGGTGACTGACGACAGTGCCAGGTTTTTCGCCCTGGCAAGCAGCCCGTACGTTTCCCCTCGACGCAAACCGGCGTCCTCCACCAGAAGCCTCTGTGTTTGTGTGGATTCAGCCTCGCGTACGCCGTCCTTATAACATCGGATCGATGGGTTCTGATTATTCAGCGGGCGCAATCCATATCGCACATTCCAGAGAAACAGCTAAATCCAGTTATCTCTCTCACTCGGTGCGAGATGCAAAGCAGATGGGATGAAGTGAGAGAGAGAGAGAGAGAGAGAAGGGAAGGAGAAAAGCAGATGAGCAATGAGGAAGAAATGCGCAGATAAAACGAGAGGTCAGAGCCGAGCTCAGGGTTCAGACGCACTCGCTCTCAGATGAAAGGATGCCACCTCAATCCACTCAATCATAACCATGTGTCCATCCCAGTAGCCCACCAGTTTGTGTGCGTTTGTGTGTGTGTGTGTGTGTTTAACACCAACCGGCCTGACCTCTAACCTCCGTGAACTTCCCTCCTGCAGTGTTCTTAATGAATCCTACCAGAGAATGTTATTTGAACGTTATTTGAACGTTATTTTGTAAGTGTGCATCAGGTTCTCCGAAACGTTCACTAAACTGTGCACGATTTATAAACATCGGCGTAAACGTTTGTTTCGGTCGCAGAGACGCTTCCATTTAAAAAAAAATAACTTTTCAGAACAATGCCAACTGGTGTCTTTGGGTCTGTTTGTTTTTTTGAACTCCCAGCCAATCAGGTTGCAGTTCAGGGAGCGAGCGAGAGAAAAAAACATGGACGTCTTGCAATGTAACTAAAAAGAACAACATGACTATTCTGGGAACAACAACAATGTATCTTTCCAACATATTCAAAAGTATTCATCCCCGTTGGTGTGAAAGTAATTACAGCTAAATTAGTGCTCAATTCAACTCAATGAAATGATCATAGTAGGTTAAACAAGCACAATGGGGGAAAAAAAAAGTCCAAAATTATTGGCACCTTTTAAGACAGTAGTGGGGGAGGGAAATCCCCAAAACAAAACAAATGAATAACAGAAATCATCTGCAGATCGCAAGTTCAAATCAAGACGAGGCTAAGAGAGCAAAACTGGCCATGGTCTCTGAGTGGGAGGGGCTTACGCTCGTGTCCGTGTCTATCACAGCAACTCCGGCCAATCGGGGTCCTCCCTGAGCTCGTGTATTTGGAAGAGGGTGCTCTCAGACTCCAGAAAGTCTTTTGTTACTTTCGACCAAATATGAGGTCACCCACATGTAAAAATGCTTCTGTATTAATAAAGAGAGAGAGAGAGAGACGGTTGTTAAGGCTACACGAACCAGATAATGGAAATAAAAACACACATGCAGGTAAAAATCCACACAATAACGCACAATCCAGAACCTACTAAAGTTAATAGTCAGAACATACTAAAATCTAATCGTCTGGAAGTGTTCAAATTTGGCCAGGAAGAAGACGCGTGAGTACGTTCCAAGTGTGAGGATTAAGGGCTGTCGGAACAGTCCTGGGATTTGAACACACAACCCACTGGTCAGCCACACGGACGTTTAACCACCGAGCGACCGCTGAACTGCACCGTTGCTACTGCGCTGTCACGTGTCGTTAACCGTCGTCCACGTCGGTACCGCGGAGCTGTAAGCGGATACGGCGATGTTTTTAAACGAGCGAGATCGGCTTCGACAGTTAGACAGCATAGACACTTTTCTATTCTTTTGGTCTGAAGGGAAAAACGAAACCGTTCTGCCTGGGTCTGATGTTTCGTATGAATATCGACAGCGTTCCCGTCCCACAAGCTCTTGACAAGTCCAAGCCACAGTGACGTCTGGACCGTGTCGAGTCGTAGGACGAGCCGCACGGAGAATGCAGTAAATCCTGCTGTTGTCGTGTCTCCGTGATTTGATTATGTAGAGGGGAGAAAAAACACGTCTGACTGCGTGTGGTATTAAAAAATAAATAAATAAACAATAAAGCGTCCACCGATACCTAGATTTCTGGGTTGCGTTAGAGGCGTGTCGACGGGACGTCTAGACGACTGCAAGCGAGCCAGGCTTTTGCGTCTTCTCTCAGGTTCACAGTGCTGGGCAGTGGTGGCTCGGTGGTTAAAGGCTCTGGGTTGCTGATCCGAAGGTCAGGAGAAGGTCAAGCCCCAGCACTGCCGAGCTACCGCTGCTGGGCCCTTGAGCGAGGCCCTTAACCCTTTATTACTCAGTTGTATGAATGAGATAAATATAAATCGCTCTGGATAAGAGCGTCCGCCAAATGACGTAAATGTAAACGTCAAAAGATAGTAAAAGCTCATTCACAGGGACCGCGCAATTGCCGATACGGTGAGGAGACATCGATTGAACGTTTACGGAAGGAGTCTCCGGTGTCAGCGCACCGATTTTTAACGATCGAAGGTAAAGCTGTAACTCTGGGACAGCAGAGTCCACACTTTTCTCAGTACCACGACAAGCTGTTTATTGGACCTGTCAATAGAACCAACAAAAAAACCCAGGAGGAGTCTGTGAGTGTGTGTGCGTGTGTGTGTGTGTGTGTGTGTGTGCGCTTATGTGTTAGAGTGATGGACAAGAGAGATGGTCAAACCCAAACCTCCCTGTGGGAGTGGCAATGGGGGGCAGGCCAGCTTTGTGGTAACACTCTGATTCAAGGCCAAACCGGACCACCACTGGCAAAGTGTGTGTGTGTGTGTGTGTGTGTGTGTGTGTGTGTGTGTAGTTGTGGTCACCCACAGGCTTCCTTCAATGTGGTCCACAAGTGGTTGTGTATGTGGCGTTTTTTCAGTGCGCTTGACACAGCACTGTCACTTTCCTATGTAGGGCATCCATCCACACACACACACACACACACACACACACACACACAAACCAAACCCAGTCAGTGATGCCGTATCGTTGGTGAAAAATGGACGTTGAGCGATTGCAGCTGAAACGTTTTAGATGTGAACACAGTATTGTTAACGTCAGTGTTTTATTCGTTGTAGAAGCCATCACACCCGTATGTGCTCGTTGAACGTCCTGTCCCAGATAAATTCCCTCTTTGCTGTTATGACGCGCTCCACTCTGTCTTCTGGGAAGGCGTCCCACTAGATTTTGGGGCGTGGCCGTGGGGATCTGCGTCCGTTCAGCTACGAGAGCGTCAGTGAGGTCGAGGTCAGGTGCTGATGTTGATGTGAGGACGCTCCGGTTCCAGTTCATCCCGAAGGTGTTCAGCGGGGTTGAGGTCAGGACTCTGTGCAGGAGACGTTTACAGAGTGACGTCAAGTCAGCGTGGCTGCACACGGCATCAGAAGCAAACAAAAGTAGCTTTTCTTTACGTTTAAATGACAGTATATTGTATACACTAGTATGTGCTTTCGATCCAGCGACATACATACAGTTCACTCGTTACAGTTAGCGGGCTGGCTTGTTGCTAACAAAAGACAAACACGGAAGCATCCATGTTTTTCCCACTTTGTATGAAGAACATACCAACGTTCAACATTTTGTCATTCCAACCTGCGAATCATCACTTACCAGGGCAGCATTAGCCACTAAACTAAGATACCTAAGCGCGTAAATACAGTAGCGACACTAATTAATGGAAACGCAATCAAGAAGACATGTGACAAGGTCATGTGATCTGTAGTATTCTGATGAGACTGATGGGTAATGAAGTCCAGGGCAGCCAAAACCAGCGCTGATCGTCTTTAATCAGTGTAAAAGTTGTTCACGTTGATAAATCGCTGTGGTATAAGGGGAAAGGAAACATGTTGGGACGTGCAGTTTTTGGAAAACAGTTCAAGTCTCTGACCCCTTTGCTGTAAGGGGACGGTTTCCGAACCCGGCGATGACACTGAGGGGGTGTTTTAAACTCCGGTAACACTGCAGGACCTGATCAAGTGCAGCTCATCGGACGGTACCGCATCCGAGGCCCAGACAGCGTTCCTGAGAGAGACTACGAAATAACGATCAGTTTACAGCGGTTTTTAAACCCCTCACTAACCCGTTTATTGGTCAAATTAAAACCAAAAAAATAAAGTACCGAATACAGAATAACGGACGTGATGAACTTTAACGCCGATTATGGAAAACGCCAAATTGTGTGCAGCCGATATGGAAAGCCGAGCGCCGCTACCGAGAAGGAAAACAAAACCGACCCGCAAACGCACAAACACGAAGGAACTGTTTAGGGCTATAAAAAAAAAAAAAAAACGCTGCGGGGAATAAAAGCCGAAATAACAAAACTCCTTCCAAAAAAGATTTCTGGAACGATAGTGGAGACGTTAACGAGCTTAGAGGTGTGAGCCAGACTGATTCACACGCTCACAATGCTGAAAGAAAGTGTAACCACACCCAACACACACACACACACACACACACACACACGCGCGCGCACACATGTGCGTTAATTGCCTCACAGTTTATGAACTTCCAATGAACCCTGATTTAATCTATAAAGAAGGTGTATGAATCTGATTATAAGGAACCGGGAGAATCTCATTAATAGAAAACATTAAAAAAAAAAAAAAAGAAAAGAAAAAAAAGGAAGCCTTAAGTCATATCACTCTGACTATCAAGAACCCTTTATGTTTGCGATAGTTAAGAGTTTTCAGCTTCCGAAAAAGCACTGAGAGCCCACTGTGCTAGGGAGACAGTGCTTTAGAGGACAGAGAGAGAACAGAGAGAGACGCAAGAGAGAGACGCTAGAGAGAGACACTGTAGTAAATCGTTAAAGAGAGAGAGAGACACTAGAGAGAGACACTGTAGTAAATCGTTAAAGAGAGAGAGAGACACTAGAGAGAGACACTGTAGTAAATCGTTAAAGAGAGACACTAGAGAGAGACACTGTAGTAAATTGTTAAAGAGAGAGAGAGACACTAGAGAGAGACACTGTTGTAAATCTTTAAAAAGAGAGAGAGACACTAAAGAGAAAGACTAGAGAGAGATAGTAGAGAAAGACACTATTGAGAGAGACACTGTAGTAAATCTTTAAAAAGAGAGACACTAAAGAGAAAGACTAGAGAGAGATAGTAGAGAAAGACACTATTGAGAGAGACACTGTAGTAAATCTTTAAAAAGAGAGAGAGACACTAAAGAGAAAGACTAGAGAGAGATAGTAGAGAAAGACACTATTGAGAGAGACACTGTAGTAAATCTTTAAAAAGAGAGACACTAAAGAGAAAGACTAGAGAGAGATAGTAGAGAAAGACACTATTGAGAGAGACACTGTAGTAAATCGCTAAAAAGAGAGAGAGACACTAAAGAGAAAGACTAGAGAGAGATAGTAGAGAAAGACACTACTGAGAGAGACACGAGAGACACTAGAGAGAGACAATAGAAGAGACACAAAGAGAGGTACCAGAGAGAGACACACTGTAGAAGATCATTAAAAAGAGAGAGACACTAGAGGGAGTGAGGGATAGTAGATGAAGACACTATGGAGAGAGACATGACAGACACTAGAGAGAGGCACTAGACGAGATAGAGAGAGAGATACCAGAGAGAGACACACTGTAGAAGATCATTAAAAAGAGATCGACACTAGAGAGATTGAGAGATAGTAGAGAAAGACACTAGGGAGAGAGACATGACAGACACTAGAGAGAGGCACTAGAAGAGACGCAGAGAGAGACACCAGAGAGCGAGAGAGAGAGACACACACTGAAGAAGATCATTAATAAGCGATAGACACTAGAAAGAGCGAGAGATAGTAGAAAAAGACACTAAGGAGAGAGACATGAGAAACACTGAAGAGAGGCACTACGGAGAGATAGTAGAGAGAGAGACATACTAGAGGAAAAATACACTAGAGAGACACACACAGAAATAGAGTGACACTAGGGAGAGACAGAGAAAGAGAGACACTAGAGAAGAAAGACACTAGGGAGAGACAGAGAGACATTAGGGAGAAATAGTACAGTGAGACACACTAGAAGAAAAAAAAAGACTCTAGAAAGGACAACATGGAAAGAGACACTAGAGAGAGACAGGGAAGGAGAGACACGAGAAGAAAGACACTAGGGAGGGATAGTAGAGAGAGAGAAACACACTATAGGAAAAAAAGACACAAGAGAAAGACAATAGAGAGAGACCCTAGAGAGAGACACTGTAGTAAATCGTTAAAGAGAGAGAGAGAGACACTAAAGAGAAACACTGGAGAGAGATTGTAGAGAAAGACACTACTGAGAGAGACACGAGAGACACTAGAGAGAGACAACAGAAGAGACACAGAGAGGGATACCAGAGAGAGACACACTATAGAAGATCATTAAAAAGAGAGAGACACTAGAGGGAGTGAGGGATAGTAGATGAAGACACTATGGAGAGAGACATGACAGACACTAGAGAAAGGCACTAGAAGAGACACAGAGAGAGACACCAGAGAGAGAGACACACACACACACACTGTAGAAGAGAAAGACAATAGGGAGGGATAGTAGAGAGAGAGAAACACACTATAGGAAAAAAGACACAAGAGAAAGACAATAGAGAGAGACCCTAGAGAGCGGCCCAGAGATACAGACATAAGACACTATGGAGAGACAGTAGAGAGAGTGACATTAGAGAGAGAGAGACAGAGAGAGAATGACCTGAGAAAGACACTAGAGGAAGACACAAATAGAGAGAGACACTAGACAGAGACAATGGAGAGAGAGACAGATGGTGAGAGTAGAGAGAGCGAGACATTAGAGAGAAAGACAGACAGACAGGGAGAGATACACAGAGTGTGAGAGAGACAGACTGAGAGAGAAAGACAGAAAGAGAGTGAGAGATGGCAAGACAGTTCCTTGGATTAAGACATTCTTGCTGATTAAGACCAGCTCACGCTCTCTCTTTCTGTTACTCTCTCTCTCTCTCTATCCATTCATCTCTTCCTGCTTGGCTCGAAAGTTTTTTTTCCGTTTTTGTCTCTCCATCCATCCTGTCGTCCGTCCGCATGCTTCGTCTCTCACACAGTTTCCTTCCCTCCAGTGTTTTCCTTCTCTTACCCCACCACTCACTTTATCTTCTTCCTTGTTCTCACTCGTTTTCTCCATCCCTTCATGCATGCATTTGTGTGTGTGTGTGTGTGTGTGTGTGTGTGTGTGTGTGTGTGTGTGTGTGTGTGGACAAATGGTAGGATCCTGAAAATTGAGAGTGTCTCCCCGCTGATGAGCATCTCTGGCTGTCATCCTTGGCCTTCATCTGTTTCTGATTCTCAGTCGTACCATCTCCGTCGTCTGTGAGAATCTTCCTTCTCTCCTCCTCCCCTGCATGTGGAGGACGGACAGATGGGGGAGAGTGGCTTCGCGGTGGCTCGACATTTTCCGATCACAGAGACGTGAAATCTGATGTGACATCGTTGCCAGATGTTCACACTGCATCTAGATCACGGACAGAGCGTACATTTTTAACACTTAAGAAACAAACAAACAAAACTTTGGGGGTTAAAAATGTAGAACTTAAAATGAAATGTATATCAGAAATCAAAACTTTTTAAAACCGTGTTAGCTCGTGTCCCTGATTAAATCCAGCTGCACTAAAAAAATTCTCCTTGGTCAGAAATCTTTCACTGAAATGCGGCGACTTTTCCCCACTTCAGATTGGTTTTACTATATCACTGTAGCGTCATGAGATAAAGAAAGAATAAAACACTTCCTCTCATGCTGTTACAGGAAAATAATCAACGACGGGGTGGTGTGATGAAGCGGAGTTACTACTACCACCCTGTCGTTGATTATATTTCTGTAACATCCTGTAGTGGTTGGTTCGTCTTCCGCACAGCGATTTTCCAATGATGACAATGTGTTGTAATTACCTTTAGACGTTAGAGAGACACTAGAGAGAGAGAGAGACACTAAAGAGAAACACTAGAGAGATAGTACCGTGACTCTAGAGAGACAGACACAGCAAGAGAAACCTCTAGAAACACCCTAGAGAGAGGCACTAAAGAGAGACACTAGAGATAGTAGAGAGATGCTAGAGAGACACAGACACAGCGAGAGAGACACTAAAGAGATGCACTAAAGGGATAGTAGAGAGACACAGACACAGCAGGAGAGACACTAGAGAGAAACACTAAAGAGATAGTAGAGAGACTAGAGAGACACAGACACAGCGAGAGAGACCCTAGAGAGATAGACACTAAAGAGAGACACTAAAGCGATAGTAGAGAGACATTAGAGAGACACAGACACAGAGAAAGAGACACTAGAGAGACAGAGACAGCGAGAGAGACAGTTCAGAGGCACTACAGAGAGAGAGAGAAGCCCTAGAGAGAGCGAGAGAGACACTAAAGAGATGCACTAAAGGGATAGTAGAGAGACACAGACACAGCAAGAGAGACACTAGAGAGAGTCAGACACAGCAAGAGAGACACTAGAGAGAGTCAGACACAGCAAGAGAGACACTAGAGAGAGTCAGACACAGCAAAAGAGACACTAGAGAGAGACAGTAGAGAGAGTCAGACGCAGCAAGAGAGACACTAGAGAGAGACAGTAGAGAGCGTCAGACACAGCAAGAGAGACACTAATGAGAGACAGTAGAGAGAGTCAGACACAGCAAGAGAGACACTAGAGAGAGACACTAGAGAGCATCAGACACAGCAAGAGAGACACTAGAGAGAGACAGTAGAGAGAGTCAGACACAGCAAGAGAGACACTAATGAGAGACAGTAGAGAGAGTCAGACACAGCAAGAGAGACACTAGAGAGAGACACTAGAGAGTCAGACACAGCAAGAGAGACAGTAGAGAGAGACAGACACAGCAAGAGAGACACTAATGAGAGACAGTAGAGAGAGTCAGACACAGCAAGAGAGACACTAGAGAGAGACAGTAGAGAGAGTCAGACACAGCAAGAGAGACACTAATGAGAGACAGTAGAGAGAGTCAGACACAGCAAGAGAGACACTAGAGAGAGACAGTAGAGAGAGTCAGACACAGCAAGAGAGACACTAATGAGAGACAGTAGAGAGAGTCAGACACAGCAAGAGAGACACTAATGAGAGACTGAAACAGCGAGAGAGACACTAGAGAAAAGGAGAGAGAGAGACACTAAAGAGATAGTAGAGAGACACTATAGAAACACAGACCCAGCGACAGAGACACTAGAGAGAGATAGACACAGCAAGAGAGACACTAGAGAGAGATAGACACAGCAAGAGAGACACTAGAGAGAGATAGACACAGCAAGAGGACACTAGAGAGGCACTAGAGAAAGAGAAACCCTAGAGAGACACTAGAGAGACACAGACACAGTGAGAGAGACAGTAGAGAGAGAGAGAGAGAGACACTAAAGAGATAGTAAAGAGATAGTAGAGAGACACTAGAGAGATGGACATAGCGAGAGAGACACTAGAGAGGCACTAGAGAAAGAGAAACCCTAGAGGGAGCGAGAAAAACACTAAAGAGAGACACTAGAGAGACACAGACACAGTGAGAGAGATACTAGAGAGAGACAGACACAGCAAGATAGACCAGAGAGACACAGTGAGAGAGACACTAGAGAGAGAAAAGACACTAAAGCGAGACAGACACAGAGAGAAAGACACCAGAGAGCAAGAGACACAGAGTGAGAGACGGAGGGAAACAGTCTTTCTGTTCTCTCTCTCTCACACACACACACACACGCACACATATGCGTGCACACGCACACACACACATACACTCACACACACACACACACACACACACACACACACACACACACACTGTAATAACAGCATTGGCAGCTCTTCTTCGGCCATATTTGCTTTAAGCTGTTGGCATTCAGGAGGTCGAGTCTTGTTTGACCTCCATCCTCTGTCCTCAACAACGCCCCTCCCCTCTGTTTTCTTCTGTTTGCTCTCTGCCTTCATCCCTCGTTCCCTTTCTTTCCTTCATTTTTATCCTGATTCTTTCGCTTCTTCACCGTGGCTGGTGAAATTTTACTTTCTTTTTTGTCTTTCTGGCATTTATGTGCCAAAGAACGACGGAGATCCCAGATGGGTAAGAAAAGAAAAAAAGAGAGAGAGCGAGAGAGCGAGAGAGGGTGATGTGCCGAGGAAGAGGACAGCACAGAGAAGAATGCGATTTGTCTGTCTTCTTCTTTTCCTGAAAAAGCAGAAAATACATGTGCGTGTTGAAAAAAAGGAGAGCGGGATAAAGAGAGGGAGAGGGAGAGAGAGCGAGAGAGAGAGAGAGAGAGAGAGAAAGAGAAGAAAGACGTGCTTTAAAAAATGTATTTCACAATACAGCTTGGTTTTAACAAATGACAAACTCATCCTGCTTAAAGGGATACTCCAGCACTTCTCAAACGAAACCCTATCCACCACGTCTGTAAGGTGTTATCATAGACGTTTTCCTACACCGGAATTTTTTTTACTCAAAATTCACGTAAAGATGAAGTCCGTTGTGAAAGTCTGTCAGTAAAGTGTTTTCTGACTGATAATGATCTGTGCCGATCCTGTCTCCACCCCTCATCCTGCCATTGGTTTGTTTCCCTACGGCGTTCACCTGTTCTGTGTTTAACACATTTTGAGTTTCTCCACTTGCACCCTGCTTTCACACTCCGTCTTGTTACTAATTCGTATTCACCTTTAAATATGCTTCAAACCGAAAGCAAGCTATTTTGAAGAACGACTATTCCAGACGTTTGAACTTGACCCTGTTTGGATCACTTCCAAAAGCTAATCGGTTCACTGGTTACTGGTTGATGATAAATACAACCATCCGACAAACATTCCTCCACTCGTTCAAGGGATATCATGCTAACGGGCATCTCGGATGGACCCATGGACAACCCGAAAACATAATAAAAAATTTACAACTACCACCACCTCCACCTCAACCACAATGACCACCTCAACCACCACCATCTCCACCACCACCACCTCAACCACAATGACCACCACCACCTCCACCCCCACCCCATCAACCACCACCATCTCCACCATCACCACCACCACCACCCCTTCAACCATCACCATCTCCACCATCACCACCTCCACCACAATGACCACCATCACCTCCACCCCCACCCCCTCAACCACCATCATCTCCACCATCACCACCACCACCACCCCTTCAACCATCACCATCTCCACCATCACCACCTCAACCACAATGACCACCACCACCTCCACCCCCACCCCCTCAACCACGATCATCTCCACCATCACCACCTCCACCACCACCACCACTTCAACGACCACCTGAACCACCACCATCTCCACCACCACCACCTCAACCACAATGACCACCACCACCTCCACCACCACCCCCTCAACCACCACCATCTCCACCATCACCACCACCACACCCCCTCAACCACCACCATCTCCACCATCACCACCTCCACCACCACCACCTCAGCCACAATGACCACCACCAACTCAACCACCACCCCCTCAACCACAATGACCACCATCACCTCAACCACCACCCCCTCAACCACAATGACCACCACCACGTCCACCACCACCCCCTCAACCACAATGACCACCACCACCTCAACCACCACCCCCTCAACCACAATGACCACCACCAACTCAGCCACCACCACAACCACAATGACGAGCACCACCTCAACCACCACCCCCACTTCCAGCCCCTTAACCACAATGAAGACTACCACCACCTCAACCACCACCACCTCAACCACAATGACCACCACCACCTCCACCTCCAAATTTAGGCAAGCACTAAACAGATACAGATACAGACACAGATAGTAGCACTGTGTTACAATAAACAATATTTAAAAGATAAGGACTAATGAAACATCCAAGTATTTTATTCAACGATGACGGTAGAATTTCAAAGCTTGTACTTTATTCTCAGCAAACGATCAATGAGATAAGTATAGGTGCGATTACATATCTGAACATTCCCATTGAATTCACTGTTACTGCATTACAGTCATGCTAATAAATCCGTCACGAACGTGAAATCGAAAAAATCGAAAAAAAACACATCCGAAATCTAGCAAAAGCGAAACCCCCCCGGCCGAGGTGCAGCAGTAAGGATGTGTCGGGGTGAAACAGAGACCACAGAAAGGTTTCCAGTTGTGTATTTTGGGCAGTGAACTCGCCAAGGATGTGCTCAACGCTTCAGCGTGCCAAACCCCTATCAGACGCAAACATCGCTCACCTTCGGTGAGTCAAACCCACACGCCAGCAGCCTGTAAAAATATCTGGCAGTGCAGTGCGGTTGGAAAAGCATTTGACGGCATTTTTACAGTTTCAGCCTCGGCTTTTACGGCATCACGGAGGTGAGTAAAAAAAAAAAAAAAAAAGAGCCAGGGAAAGTATGTGAGTGCAGAACTGAGGTCTGAAATGTTCCCAGAGGAGGCAGGTTAGCCCATGTTTCCTCTCATGTCCCATTCCCTCTGTGCTGGAGGATTATGGGCAATTGAAGGAGACAGCAGTGATCATATGGAAGTGTTTGGAGCTGAGCTCACTAACACACCCTAAACAGGACATCAGAGAGTGCGTACTAACAGCCTGAACACACACACACATACATACAAAGAGAGAGAGAGAGAGGGATGAAGAGAGAGAGAGAGAAAAAATGAGAGTTATAGCAACAGAGAGAACGAGAGAAAAAATGTTATTGCCTTCTAGCACAGAGGTATGGAGGTGAGATCTGGTGAAGCAGCCTGCTGGTGTTTTACTGCAGCACGGAAAGGAAAATCATAAGATTTATAAGATGTAAGTGTAATGTGTGTAAAGTGTGATAATGGAGATTAGTAAACACTGGGAAGGGGAAATAGGTAGAGAAAGAGAAAGATAGAGAGAGGTAAGTGAACAGGAGTGAGATGTTTAGAAGGTTAACAGCTGTAAAGTGAACAGGAGTGAGATGTTGAGAGGGTTAACAGCTGTAAAGTGAACAGGAGTGAGATGTTGAGAGGGTTAACAGCTGTAAAGTGAACAGGAGTGAGATGCTGAGAGGGTTAACAGCTGTAAAGTGAACAGGAGTGAGATGTTGAGAGGGTTAACAGCTGTAAAGTGAACAGGAGTGAGATGCTGAGAGGGTTAACAGCTGTAAAGTGAACAGGAGTGAGATGCTGAGAGGGTTAACAGCTGTAAAGTGAACAGGAGTGAGATGCTGAGAGGGTTAACAGCTGTAAAGTGAACAGGAGTGAGATGTTGAGAGGGTTAACAGCTGTAAAGTGAACAGGAGTGAGATGTTGAGAAGGTTAACAGCTGTAAAGTGAACAGGAGTGAGATGTTGAGAGGGTTAACAGCTGTAAAGTGAACAGGAGTGAGATGTTGAGAGGGTTAACAGCTGTAAAGTGAACAGGAGTGAGATGTTGAGAAGGTTAACAGCTGTAAAGTGAACAGGAGTGAGATGTTGAGAGGGTTAACAGCTGTAAAGTGAACAGGAGTGAGATGTTGAGAGGGTTAACAGCTGTAAAGTGAACAGGAGTGAGATGCTGAGAGGGTTAACAGCTGTAAAGTGAACAGGAGTGAGATGTTGAGAGGGTTAACAGCTGTAAAGTGAACAGGAGTGAGATGCTGAGAGGGTTAACAGCTGTAAAGTGAACAGGAGTGAGATGCTGAGAGGGTTAACAGCTGTAAAGTGAACAGGAGTGAGATGCTGAGAGGGTTAACAGCTGTAAAGTGAACAGGAGTGAGATGTTGAGAGGGTTAACAGCTGTAAAGTGAACAGGAGTGAGATGTTGAGAAGGTTAACAGCTGTAAAGTGAACAGGAGTGAGATGTTGAGAGGGTTAACAGCTGTAAAGTGAACAGGAGTGAGATGTTGAGAGGGTTAACAGCTGTAAAGTGAACAGGAGTGAGATGTTGAGAAGGTTAACAGCTGTAAAGTGAACAGGAGTGAGATGTTGAGAGGGTTAACAGCTGTAAAGTGAACAGGAGTGAGATGTTGAGAGGGTTAACAGCTGTAAAGTGAACAGGAGTGAGATGTTGCGAGGGTTAACAGCTGTAAAGTGAACAGGAGTGAGATGTTGAGAGGGTTAACAGCTGTGAGGTGAACAGGAGTGAGATGTTGAGAGGGTTAACAGCTGTAAAGTGAACAGGAGTGAGAT
>NC_030420.2:32574922-32579922 GCF_001660625.3 Ictalurus punctatus
GCAACGGGTTCATTTACGACGTTTACACGGACGGCGGTGATCTAATTATCGACCGTATTCTGAATAAGACGATATTCTGATTAAGGTGTTTACATGAGTCGCTTTTAGAATACTCCTTTCATGTTCCTGTGTTACGTGTTATAGAACATAGATGGATTATCGGCACATGTCATTACGTCGCCGCGCCGCGCCGTCCGACGTCCCTCCGGAATTTCACGTATCGACGTACAGTCGGTCTTCGTTATGGGACCGTGTACGGTTTTGGGTGTTTCATGTTTAATTTTACGAACGCTTCGAGTGCGGTTAATTATTCGTCGTGCCGGACGTGCTAATAGACGAGCGCTTGAAGCCGTGGGCTGCGTCCCAAACCGCGTACTTACCGTCTGTATAGTAGCCGAGATACATGTATTTCTCCTACTATACAGCAGGTAAGGACGCGGTTTGGGACGCGGCCGTGCTCTCTCGTTCGCCGTCAAACGGTCGAGCGCCGCCGTGTGTGTACGTGTCCTGTCTCACGATGCGGTGAAAACTCCCACACGACGTTAATAGCGTGATTAAAGTGTGTACGTGTCTGTAACACGACTAAAACAGGAACACTCCACACGTCTTAATAACATTCGCGTTTACTCCGAGTGTGACTTTAATCGGATTAAGATCGTCAATAATCTCTGTTTACATGCTGGTTTCTTAATCAGAGTACCGTCTTAATCGGGTTCGTATCGGATTGTTCTCTTTTTCTGTCATTAGCTTCCAATGTTTTGTTTTCTTATCGCATACTTGCCCATATATGTTATTTATTTGATTAATTTGTTCATTTTTAATGCTTTAAATGTGTTGAAATATACTAAATGTGTATTAATCGATGCTTTGGCAACGTCGTGGTATAACAGTCATGCCAATAAAGCTCATTTGAATTGGAATTGAAAGCGAGACAGAGAGAGAGAGAGAGAACAAGAGAACGCGAGAGAGAGAGAGAGAGAGAGAGAGAGTGTGTGTTCTGAACTGAACGAGAGGGAATGAGAGAGAGAGATTACGTAATTATTGTAATTATCGCGAGAGAGAGAGAGAGATAGAGAGAGACAGAGTTCAGTTGTGTACTGAACTGAACTGAAAGAGAGATAGAGAATGAGAGAGAGTGTGAGAGAGAGAGAATGAGAGAGAGAGAGAGAGAGAGAGAGAGAGAGGGAATGAGAGAGTTTACGTAATTATTGAGAGAGAGAGAGAGAAAGAGAGGGAGAGAGAATATGAGAGAGAGAACGATAGAGAGTTCTGTTGTGAACTGTACTGAACTGAAAGAGAGAGAGAGAGTGAGAGAAAGCGAGAAAGAGAGTGCTTAGTTCTGAACTGAAAGAGCGAGAGAGAGAGACAACAAGAGAGAATGAGAGAGAGATTACGTAATTATTGTAATTATTGAGAGAGAGAGAGAGAGAGAGAGAGAGAGAGAGAGGGAGAGAGTTCTGCTGTGAACTGTACTGTACTGAAA
The DNA here is from genome assembly GCF_001660625.3 of Ictalurus punctatus. Taxonomy (NCBI): domain Eukaryota; kingdom Metazoa; phylum Chordata; class Actinopteri; order Siluriformes; family Ictaluridae; genus Ictalurus; species Ictalurus punctatus. The sequence goes on from NC_030420.2 coordinate 32,576,406, forward strand.
GAGAGCGAGAGAGAGAGAACAAGAGAGACAGAGATTATGTAATTATTGTAATTATTGAGAGAAAGAGAGAGAGAGAATGAGAGAGAGAGAACAATCGAGAGTTCTGTTGTGAACTGTACTGAACTGAAAGAGAGAGAGAGAGAGAGAGAGAGAGAGAGAGAAATAGAGTGCTCAGTTCTGAACTGAACTGAAAGAGAGCGAGAGAGAGAGAGCGCGCGAGAGAGAATGCGAGAGAGAAAGAGATTACGTAATTATTTTAATTATTGAGAGAGAGAGAGAGAGAGACAGAGAGAGAGAAAGAGATCAGTTTAACATAACAGTCAAACGTGTAACAATAAGCGACCTCTAAGACCTGCTCATAAAGAAGATGCTTAAATGAACGTGACTCATCAGAAGATGACGAGGAACCCCTGCTGAAGAAAAAAAAACAGTAGGAACCATCACAGAAACTGTAATGGTTTCCACTACAAATACCATTACAAACCATTAAACCCATTACCATGATCGTTAATGGTATTAACTGGACATAACATGTCACCAATAGACGGCAACAAATTACCAATAGAGACTCACAGGGACCTACAGTTTCCTTTAAAACCAGTACAATTCCCGTTAAAACCATTAAAACCATTACAAATCCTCTGAGGGATTCAAATTATTATTTTTTGTCATCAGGGACATGAGATCATGTCATCAGCACCATCACTGCGTGACACGAGGAGTGAGGACGGGAGATTTTATCGTTTACAGTTGTGCAGCTTTGCCTTTATAGCCCAGGTCATTCCTGGAGTTCGTTAGAAGCTTCTTTTAGTCTTTACGATCAGGAATGCTGGAGTTGGAGTTTGAGCAGGGGTCCGACACGCATTAAAGTTACGAAAAGGTGGAAAAATACAATCGTTTTCACAACTTTGTCCCCTTCGTCTAACGTACTTGATCATCACCGTTGCTCTTTTTGTTTTAGAGCAGCGGTCACCGACCCTCTTCTCTGAGATCTACCTTCCTGCAGGTTTCATCTCCAACCCAAATCTAACGCACCTGCTTTAGTTGCTCAAGAACTTCTTAAGGAAATGATTAGATGGTCAGGTGGACAATGACAATATCTAGTCATTGGATATGTATCTAGTGTAGATGTCTTGAAATTGCTTGGGTTAACGTTGGGGGGCACGATGGCTTATTAACCCCTGGTTTCCTCCCCCAGTCCAAAGACATGCTCTGTAGGTTGATCGCCATCTCTAAATTGTCTGTAGTGTGTGAATGTGTGGGTGGTTGTGCCCTGCGATGGATTGGCATCCGTCCAGCGTGTCCCCTGCCTTGTCCCCCAAGTCCCCTGGGATAGTCTCCAGACCCCTGGGATAGGCTCCAGGCTCCCTGGAATAGGCTCCAGACTACTGGGATAGGGTACAGGCTCCCTGGAATCTGCTCCAGACCCCTGGGATAGGCTCCTGGCCCCTGGGATAGGCTCCAGGCTCCCTGGAATAGGCTTCAGGCCCCTGGGATAGGCTCCAGGCTCCCTGGAATAGGCTCCAGGCTCCCTGGAATAGGCTCCAGACTACTGGGATAGGGTCCAGGCTCCCTGGAATCGGCTCCAGGCCCCTGGGATAGTCTCCAGACTCCCTGAAATAGGCTCCAAGCCCCTGAGATAGTCTCCAGACTCCCTGAATAGTGTGCAGGCTCCCTGGGATAGGCTCCAGGCTCCCTGCAATAGGCTCCAGGCTCCCTGGGATAGGCTCCAGGCTCCCTGGAATAGGCTCCAGGCTCCCTGGGATAGGCTCCAGGCTCCCTGGGATAGGCTCCAGTCTCCCTGGAATAGGCTCCAGGCTCCCTGTGCAGGATAAACGCTACAGAAGATGGTAAGAAAGTTGGTCCGTATTTGTCAGATGGTCAGATGGAAACGTACCTTATGATACCAAACAGCGCAACAGCGTTACATCATCAGCACAACGAGGCAAACATCAGACACCGAACACGTCACGTCTTAGCTAATCAACTACATTCGCATCCTCAGATAAAATACACACACACACACTGGTTTATAACACACATGTGCATGAGCGTATGCACGCACACACACTGTGTCTGATTACTGAAGTCACGCTTGTCTAATAAACTCGGGGCTACAATAACTCGATGCTCCCCCCACACACACACACATTTCAGCAGGGTTTCATTTGCCCGGTTCTTTCGCTGTTCTTCAGTGTTGTGGGTTCTGAACAACTGCTGAAATTTCCTGCACAAGCCGCAGACCGGCCGCCACTCTCTGATTGTGTGTGTGTGTGTGTGTGTGTGTGTGTGTGTGTGTTAGGTGGCAAAAGGTTTGCCATCAATATGACGCTATATAATCAAAATAATGCTAATATGGCTAGCAACAAATAACCAGGTACTAGCATTATCGTTACGTAGCAGTTATTAGCTTTGAGCCATCACTAGCATCATTAGCAATATTAGCCTTTTTGTAGCCTCAATTTTAGCATTGTTAGCCATATTATCATTGTTGTTAAATCCTTTTAATCCTCTGAACAGTCGCACGCTCCCGAAACAGCAGCGCTTCGGCGCAGGAGAACCGTTTTCTGTCTTGCGAGGGCAATTAGCACGAAAGTTCAAAGTGTTTCGAAACGTTTATTTTCATTCTTGGACTAATAAAATCGCAAAGAGGGCAGATGAGGGCAAATCGGCTTTTAATTGAAACCATCGGGAAGGTCGTAAAAAAATTGTTGGGTAAATGCGATTGTGTGTGTGTGTGTGTGTGTGTGTGTGTGTGTGTAGTCGTACACATGCGATCTGCACTTGTAGATTGCAGGGGTGTAGCGTGTGCTCACACACTTACATTCCCCAATGTGTTCGTCCCGGTTTGTTACCCCCAACCACACATACACACACACACACACACACACACTCGAATTATTTAACGCATTGCTCTTGAATTCTTTATTCCGAATGGTCAGAAAGTGCTGATTCATTTTCTATAACAGCAGCACTAACAGTAGTGTTTATGTAAATAACCTGTTGCCATTGTGACGACATGACTCCGCCCCCTGATCCCCTGATATCACCGCGTCTTGGTCCCAGACTGGCCTGTTGAAGGAGGGAAAACGATCTGCGGCCGGGTGCTCGTGTGAGTCTCGCTGCGGAGCATTAGCGCTGGTGCTAACAATGCGCTCGGTGCTAATTACAGCAGCACGACTCGTTACCTCACTGCTGTTACACACGCGGTTAACGACCGTGGCTAATCCGAGCTCGTTTGGCGCTAATGGAGTCTGAAGTGCTGCTGTTTCGGGGGCATGTGACTGTCGAAGGACTCAACAGAAATCCTAACACTGTACGTACAAGTGTACGAGTATATGAGTGTACAAGTGCACACTCGAAATTGCCCCTAGCTGCGAACGTGTACAATTGAGGGAGTATTCCCGCCTCACACCCAGTGTTCCCAGTATGGACTCCGGATCCACTGTAAACCAGGATAAAGCACTGAAATGCAAAGCTTATTATTATTATTATTATTATTTTTATGAAAATAGCT
>NC_030420.2:32584922-32607422 GCF_001660625.3 Ictalurus punctatus
GAGGTCCTGATGCGATGACCGAGGGGACGTCAGAACCTCCTGAGGTAGAAGAGGAGCTGCCCCACCTGCTGGAGCCGGACAGTTTGAGTCAGCTGGAGGAGTTTGGGAGGCACCAGCGCCCCCGTAAGGCCCAGAGGCCTCACAGCAGGGAGCGTCTCTTCAGCGACCTGTGGGTGCGAATCGGATACAGGTAACACTCTCGGCTTCTCGCAGCCCGCGTACCGATATCGGACATCCTCACTCGGCAAACATGAGGAGCACGGACGCTAATGATCGAGTTTAACAGTATAACCATGATATTTAGCACAACATTACCAGCACTGACCTTAAACGTATTATCACTAAGTGTGTTTTTTTCAGGAATCGTTCGAAAGCGTTAGCTTTAGTAACGAGAACAGATCTACAGGTGTTTTTAAAAAAAAAACAAAAAAAAAAAACACGTCACTGCAGAACCGACTAACCAAATATCCCCAACTTACCCATCAATAAAGTGATCCATTTAACCCCTTATGGTCCAATCTTATTGTTTAGTTAATCATCTTAACTGACTTAACTGACATCTTAAGTGACTACTATTGTCACGTAATAAACGTGATGGACGTTAGGATGGACGCAAGTGCAGATAAGAGCTTTCCCTTAAAGAGAGGAGTCGATATACAGACGCTCGGTATACGGAAAACTCACCGATACTTCGCAAACTCATAGTGTTCGAATAGTCGGGTAGTCTCTCATATACTGTGGTTGTGAGTGTGTGTGAGATCGGATGCAGGTGTGTGTGATTAGAATGAGTGCGAGTGTTCTGGGAATTGCAGTCCGATGGCGGCCGTGTTTGTAGGCCGCCGTGCAGGATGGGAAATGTAGTCACTGGTTTTCTGGGATATGACAACTATGAAACCAGAGACTTGCAGGAGATTAAGGACTGTAAGTTCTATGAGTATAGGGGCTCGAATCCAATCCAGACGTTGCAGAATAAGTCAGTTATTAGCTAAGTAAGTATCTAAAGTCATTGGAACATCAAGGACGGTGGACTTCCGATCGGAAGGTCGTGAGTTCAAGTCTCAGCACCGCCAATCTGCCACTGCTGGGCCCTTGAGCGAGGCCCTTAACCCTCAACTGCTCAGTTGTACAAAAATATCCACTTGGCTCTGGATAAGGGCGTCTTCCAAATGCCGTAAATGTAACGTAATGTACGTTTTTTTTTATTAGAATTCGACAAGCCGAGAGACAAAGAACAGGAAACGCATAACGTGTGTATTTATTAGAACATAACTGATGTTATATAGGACGCATTTCCAAGATCTTTGTGGCTATTGTTAAAGCGTATAAAAGTACTAACTGACTAACCAGTGACTAACTAAACCAACTATTGACCAGGGAATGCGTTTGCAAAGACAACACATGATATTAGGTGGTAGAGCGGGTTGTGCTCAGGTGGTAGAGCGAGTTGTCCACTAATCGTAGGGTTGGCGGTTCGATTCCCGGCCCACGTGACTCCACGTACCGAAGCGTCCTTGGGCGAGACTCTGAAGTGGCTCCCGATGGCAAGTTAGCGCCTTGCATGGCAGCTCTGCTACCATTGGTGTGTGTGTGTATGTGAATGAGAACCAGTGTAAAGCACTTTATAGAATGCTAAGATGAAAAGAAACCAGTTATTATATAAGTGCAGACCAGACCAGACCAGGTCTATGGCACCGTTCTGACATCCGACATACAACCGACTCTGATACGCTGCAAAAAAGATACCGAGTAGCGCGGGAAAGCATCTTGAATATAAACAGAGACGTTTTAATTTAATTTCTCAGATCAGATTACTGTAAAATCCTCAAGTGAAGATTAAGGTTGAAATTCTTACCTAATATACTGGCGGGTACGTCTGTTTATTTGAACCGTCTGTTTATAGAAAGAAGTTAAATGTAAAAGATTTCGTGCAATTAAGTAACCGAGACAAAGTAACGTAATATTATGTGGTTATAATATAACGCGATTGTGTAGTTTTGCTCGTAATGAAAGTCCGTACTCGAAGGAAGCTGCAGCTTTACAGTGAGGATCCAATTCCTGAGTGACTTGTCATTAAGAAAATGATTATAAGGGCAGTTTTACGAAACGGATCCGGTGTGGAATTAAATCTCAATCTCGAATCGAATCTAAACGATGCTAAAATACTCTTCGACTGTTTCCTCACCGCCTGTAGCACGACTTCACTTCCGGATATACGGGAAACCAACAACGACGTGACGACCAGAACTTCTCTAAAGCTGCAGAAAGATCAACAGAGGAGAAGATCGTCACTCAGTCATCGACAGGAGACTCCGCCCCCCAGCTCAACGGGCGTAGCCACGCCCACTCCTGGCTACACGCTGCCTTTTCTGCTCACGTGCCTTCTTATACAAGTGCTGCTGCTGCTGCGCTTCACGTCTTGACCACAAGAGGGAGCCAGTAAACACACAATTCACACATAAAAATCATTAGAAACGATATAGACGATTGTTTTTGTAGTAATGTTGGGTGCAATTAGCTATATAAAACAACAATAACAACAGCAAGTAAAGCCTGATTCGAAATGAAGTACACGTGGACGTCACGTCACGCCACGCACTTGAAGTGATCGGACGATTCTCATACGGAATAAAATACACCAGTTCCCAAACATGACCACAGACCAAAGCTGAGTCTACTCGTCGTTAATACGCTTTATACTTAAATACACTTCACAAACATTAGTAAGATTTCCCGTGAATTAAACTGATCTAAATCCAACAATTCATTAATCGTAGTGCCTCAGATGAAACGAATCCAGCTCTTCTAGTGCCTTAAAGTGTAGTTTAGGTGAAATGCTGCTCAATAAGACCATAAACATATCACCATCCTCTGAAAAAAAAAAACAATATGACAAAGTTCCATCACCAGCCTCTCTCCAAACGAATACGACTACAAACAAACAAACAAACAAACAAACAAAAAAGCATTTTTGTCATGTCGCAGAGAAAACCGCAAACTGTAAATACCTCTTCATCCTGAAGATGTCAATGAACATTATAGCTTTACCTCGGACTGTCACAAAGCTCTGACACTGGAGACTCCTTCCGTACGTGTTAAATAAACGTCTCCTTAGGGAAAACTTCACCGTATCAACAATCACACGCATTAAAAAAAAACAAAAAAAAAACATTTTCCGTACGAGTCCACGTCAACGAGCTGTTACTATAGAAACGATAACGTATTAAAACGAGTGCGTTAATACAAACCTGACATTTGCAGCTGCGCTACTATCAGAGCTGCTGATATAGGCCTAGAAAACCTTCGGACCAATCAGAAGCCAGAATCTTACAGCGACATCGCTAAAATAGTGCCGTGAAATGGATGAACAATTCTGAAGCAATAAAATCCACCATCTTACAAATAGAATGATTGGATGAAAAAAACAACGAAAGGTTTAACAGCTAAAACAACTCAAAGGGAATTCATAATAATAATAATAATAATAATAATAATAATAATAATAATAATGTGATAACTGACAGAGTTCACACACTTTTGTTTTGTACAATTTGTTCATAAAGAAATATTGTATATTTATTATTTCTTGGAGAGTATATTTTCATGCATTTGTCAAATACTGAAAATAAAATGAAAATCTGAAGAAAAAAAATTTCAAGTGTCCTTTGATCCATGTTTTTTTTATTTATTTTTTTATTTTTTTATTTACTGAGTGTAGATCGTATGCTGAAACGTTTTTAGCTGATGGTTCTACGTGAACACGAACTGAATTAAAATACCGTAGCATGTTGCTTGTAAACATCATTCAATCTCCGCACGATTTATTTATATATGATATTTACCGTTAGCTAGAATTTGACTGTCCTATAGCCTACTATGTTAGCTACTGAATTCGATGCTAGTCTAACTAGCATTAGGGAAAAAACAGGTTCATTATTGATATTTAAAATGACCAAAAACTTACCTCGACATGCTATGTTAAATCAGATGACGTTCATGCCTGGTATGGAGGTATCAGAGATGCCTCATTTTTATACGAGTCTTTGCTTACTGAAACATTTTACTGAGGTCGGGCCAGGACGCTCATCCGCAGGTTCATCCAGTGGACCATCCGGCTATACAGTGCAGCATGAGAAGATCATGGCTGATGATGGAACTGGTACGGTTCTGGAGAGATTTTTCTACAGTGATGAACCTGATTGGCTGCCAGACTGAAAGGATTGGATGCTAATCTAGACCAAGTCGATAGATACAATGAATATAAAAAGTCTACACACCCCTGCTAAAATTTTTGTGATGAAAAAAAAAAAAATGGCACCAAGATAAATCGTGTCAGAGCTTTTTCCACCCTCAATGTGAAATTACAACGTAGCCATAGAAATGGAGTGAAAAACAATCAGAAACATTTTCCGGGAAAAATAGCTGCACACCATTTTATTATTGGGGGTGTGGCTGTGCTCAGAATGAACCACCTAGTAGCTCCAAATAAACACCAGCTGCTTCTGTAGGATTATCTTCACATCTTCTTGGTTTCACCTGACTCCTGATGATGGTCACGGTCCACAAAGAGCATAGAAAGCACGCATGGTAGGCTATCTCACCGGTCTAAAGGTATCGACTAGAACAGGAGTATAAAAGAATTTCCAAAACATTAGATGTACCATGGAACACCGTGAAGGCCATCATCAACAAGTGGAGAATATGGGATACCACGGTGACATCACCCAGAACATGACGTCCCTCAGAAACGTACAAAAGGACGAGACGAGATGGCATAGAGTCGTTGGAGGGATGAGAGAAGACGAGATCTTTGCGATTTTAAAGAGTACTTTGAAGGTCTACATAGAAATGTAAAACTCGCATAACGCGTAATCATGCTAAGAAAAACACTCAGTAACGAAGTAGCGTTACTCAATTATTTTCCACCCGTGGTGCAGCTTGGTGTCACAACAACCACACTGCACACCGCTACAATAAAGGCCTACCATGGTAAATACACTGAAAGAATTGCTCAGGTAGATTGTTCACTGATGAACAGTGCTGTTCTTTGTTTGAAAGGGTCTAAGCCCAAATGATAAGATCAAACGGTAAACAGGCCGTGTGATAGGTTTTAGATATGGGGGAAACACCTCCTACACTACAGTGAGCACTGATTTCAGTTAGCTTTCTCACACACTCTGGAGCACTGATGGTTGGCAGGTCGGTTGGTTGGTTGTTTGTTTGAGGTGAAATCAGGGAGTCGGTGACTGAGGAACGGAAAGAAGACTCACACACGTTCACAGTGTTCATTGTCCGTGAGCCTGGACTAGACCACCAGCAGGTGGCGCTCAAGTCATGCGGATCAGAAACCAACACTGCAACACCGACGGGTTCTAAACCCCCGACATCTTTTCAATACGGCAATTACTGTGTGGATTCTATTTATTTATTTATTTATTTATTTATTTATTTATTTATTGATTGTCAAACCTTACCCCTTATATATATATATATATATATATATATATATATATATATATATATATATATAAATAAAAACTTCTGCGGTTTATTTAACATTGATTTTAAAATGAAACTTTAAATATTATAAATATATTATGCGCCATTCTGTTTATTGAGTTTAACCGAAATAATTTTAGTGGATCTGCCATAGCTGCTTTCATCACACAGTAGATGAACAAGACAATACTAATACTAATACTAAGACTAATAATAATAATAAGAAGAAGAAGAAGAAGAAGAAGAAGAAGAAGCAGAAGAAGAAGAAGAAGAAGAAGTGGAAGAAAGGAAGAAGAACAGGAAGAGGAAGAACAACAACAATAAAGCAATTAATTAAACTAAGTTCTAACTCCAGGGTTTTATAACAAATTAAAGCATCAGATCCATTTGATTAAATATATTATTATTATTATTATTATTATTATTATTAGTAGTAGTAGTAGTAGTAGTAGTAGTAGTAGTAGAAGTAGTAGTAGTAACAGTAGTAGTAGTATTTATTATCCTGAATTTGTAGGGATAGGGCAGGATTAAGACTCAGGATTAGGGCAGGCCTGTAACATTTCTTTTATTTTTTTGAGCCTACATGATAATACTTTAAAGCGACGGATAATTATGATAAACTACAATTATTTAATTCATTCCTTCATCTTCACTATCCCGAGTGTTTCCCGGGAACACTGGGGTCGAGGCAGGAATAATACACCCTGGATATACACACATCAAGGGGCATTTAAGAATAGCCAACTGACATACCTTGGAGGCGGGAGGAAACCGGAGAACCCTGGAGCCTGGAACTATGAGGCATCAACGCATTCATGAGGATCATAATAAAATATATATGATATATAAAGCTAAACATAACAAAAGCTGTAATTAGTAGAAGGTGATCATTAACCTCATCATTGAACCGAGTCAGACAACATTCTAACACGCCCTCACATTATACAGCACACAAGCTGCACAGTCATTTGGGCTGATAGTTTAAACTAGTCCCAGAATCTGGTGTCTCATCATCTAGAGCAGTGTATGGTACCCTGCGGGTTGTGAGTTTAAATCCCATCACTGACACAGAGCCACTTTACAGCCTTTCAGCTCAGATGCTAATCTCTCAGAACAGAACATTTTGCCTCGACAGCAGTGCAATAAAAAAATAAATAAATAAATAAAAAGTTATCCAGTTTCCTAATGGTAGCCAATATCCGGTGCATTAAATGAAGAGCATCGTGTATATTAGTGGAAAAGTCCCACACATGGCCTTGTATGTGTGAAGCAATATGTGAAAGTACATCACACCAGTTTATGCTCAGAAATTGCACCAAAAAAAATAAATAAAAACCCCACACACGCTGCGTCGTGTGAGTAATATGCAAACGCACGTGCGTGGAAAAATTAGTGATGTTAGAAAATCACATATGAAGGATAACCGCGTGCTGCAGATAAAATAAAAACGCGGGGGGGGGGATGGGGGGGTGGAACATTAGACGGTATGAGACAAATGTACACGTGGGGGGGGGGAACGTTTTTTAAAATGATCACGTGACTATGCGTGAACACGTGTGGAGAAAATATGCGTCTCGAAGCTTAAGTGAAACGTGTTGGCACGTGCGTCGAGTGAGTTAATTATTTATATTTAAAGCGACTGGCGTGGAGGTTTCTCACTGGAGCGTTAACACGCGAATGATGAGACTAAATAATAATAACAGCTGTTTTAATGGAAAGATTTATAAAAGTATACGGTCGGGAATGTAAGTGATAGTTATCTAATAACGTGATTGTTTCCAGTAGAGCCTCACTTATTCTGGAAATTTCCCCAGCCACGGCGTGTATGAACTACAACACCCTCGGGGGATTTACACACAGCTGTATGAACGCGCAGTCGGCTCGTTTATGATTCTTTCTTTCTTTTGTTGTTTTATTTTGAATAAAATGTACGACGTCAAAAAAGAACTCACGAGCGCGTTTAGGGATCACACTATCTCACTTTTATTCTAAAGAGCATGAAGAGATTCATCACGCATCCAGCTCACTGGAAATAATAATAATAATAATAATAATAATAATAATAATAATAATAATGATGATGATGATGATGATGATGATAATCCTAATAATAATAATAATAATAATAATAATAATAATGATGATGATGATGATGATGATGATAATCCTAATAATAATAATAATAATAATAATAATAATAATAATAATAATGATGATGATGATGATGATGATGATGATGATAATAATCCTAATAATAATAATAATAATAATAATAATAATTATGAGGTTGATGATGATGATGATAATAATCCTAATAATAATAATAATAATAATAATAATAATAATAATAATAATAATTATGAGGTTGATGATGATGATGATAATAATCCTAATAATAATAATAATAATAATAATAATAATAATGATGATGATGATGATGATGATGATGATGATGATGATAATACTACTACTACTACTACTACTACTACTAATAATAATAATAATAATAATAATAATAATAATAATAATAATAATAATAATAATGATGATGATGATGATAATACTACTACTACTACTACTAATAATAATAATAATAATAATGATCATAATAATAATAATCAGAGGAGGAGGAGGAGGAGGTTGCTATGGGAACGGATTATGGGCTGGCACAAACGTGCACAATCAGCTTGTAAACATAATAACACCACCCCGCCGTTGATTATTTTCCTATAACAGCGCGCCCCTAAAACGATGTATTCCTTTTTTAACTAATTCACATTTTTTAAATAAATACCTGATGTCTGTAATGTTAGAATCGAATATTTAATTATATTTATATTGATATCAGATTCAGAACAGAGATGCGCACTTTTCAACATTGAAATGTTTAAGTTTTTTTTTTCCGCCATGAATATCTCAAAATACACCATTTCCCCCCTTTTTCCCCCTTTTCTTTCATTACCTGCTGTTTCATTCAAACATCATGAAAAGATCCATCACGTGGTGATCAAACACGCAGCTTAGAGCTCAGCGCACTAGAAATAATCATTTATTATCATGATTTTGATAAACAAGCTTGGAACTCAATCAGGGACGGTTGCTATGGGAACGGATTATGGGCTGGCACAAAGAAGGGAAACAACTTTTTTTTTTTTTTTTTTTTTTTTAAAGTAAACATCTATTTCGGCTGTTAAGTCGAGACAGGACAATGTTTGCCTTCGCTAAAATACCATTTTGCCTGGGCTTTGGGGGCCGCGCGCGCGGGATCAGACCGCCGTGACCCCCTTCCGGCGTGCGCAGGAAGGAGCGCGAGCTGCATATAAATAAAAGATTACTGCTGGGGAGGGGGAAAAAAAATCAATTTCTGAGCAAACTCATTTCCAATGCTCCGTCCGCACCCATTCAGCCTCTCTCTCTCTCTCTCTCTCTCTCTCTCTCTCTCTCCTCGTGCAGGCGGTAATTACTTGCGCAAGTCGTTTTGCGCCCTTTGAGTCGCGCCGTTTCACAAATGAAGGTTAAGTTTGTTTAACCGCGCTGGATTTGCCGGCCATGTTAAAGCATATAATGCGGCAGAACGAGACTTTGGCCACCTTTAAGACCCCTCAATACCCCCCTTTCCCCCTCCGCGTCCCCTAATACCCCACCATAAGTGTGTGTGTGTGTGTGTGTGTGTGTGTGTGGGTGGGTGGGAGGGGGTGGTATATGTTTTTATATCTTGATGGGGACCACAATTTTGACTTTGTGTGGTCTCCACGAGGAAAACTCTTCACTTTTAGAAAGCGCTTTATCCTGGTCAGGGTCACGGTGGATCTGGAGAATATCCTGGGAACACTGGGTGTGAGGTGGGAATACGGCATGAATGGGACACCGGTCCTTCACAGGGAATCCTGCACACACTTATTCACATCTAGGGGCAATCGAGCATAGCCTGGCATGATTTTGGGAGGTGGGATGAAACCTGAGAACCCAGAAGAAGAACCCATGGGCAGGGGGGAGAAGAGGAGAAACTCCACACTGACAGTAATCCGAGCTCAGGATCGGACCGGTGGACGCTGGAGCTGTGAGGCAGCCCGGGAAAAACTTATCGAATTTTGTTTTAAAAGAAAGAAAGAAAACTAAAAGAGCCTAAATGTTTCCTTTTTCATTACGGATGTTACGGTTAGGGTTAGGTTTTGGTCTCACATACATTAGCTGCATTAATAATGATGTCCTCACAATGATAGTAAGACAAACGTGTGTGTACGTGTGTGGGGACATTGAGAGGAGAGAAGGTGTGCTGTGGAATCTGGCACCAAGACGTTAGCAGCAGATCCTTTAAGCCACGCACCCAAATATGAAAATATGATTCATCAGACCAGGCCACCTTCTTCCATTGCTCCATGGTCCAGTTCTGATGCTCATGTGCCCATTGTAGGAGCTTTCGGTGGAGGACCGGGGTCAGCGTGGGCTCTCTGACCGGTCTGCGGCTACGCAGCTCCATACTGTTAACTTTTTCAGCAGTTTGTGCTACAGTAGCTCTTCTGCGGGATCGGATCAGACGGGCTAGCCTTCGCTCCCCACGCACATCAATGAGCCTTGGGTGTCCATGACCCCGTCGCCAGTTCACCGGTTCTCCTTCCTTGGACCACTTTTGGTAGTTACTAACCCCTGCATACCGGGAACACCCCACAAGACCTGCCGTTTTAGAGATGCTCTGACCCGGCCGTCTCTCCATCACGATTTGACCCTTGTCAAAGTCGCTCAGATCCTTACGCTCACCCATTTTTCCTTCTTCCAACGCGTCAACTTTGAGAACCGACCGTTCACTCGCTGCTTAATAAATATACCCCACCCCTTAACAGGTGCCACTGTAACGAGAGAATCAGTGTAACAGATTATCTCCATAGCGAGAGACAGAGATCTTCGTTTTGTCCTAAGGGTGTACAAAGTTTTACACTCGATATAGCCAATAGGATGACAGGATCGGTCGGGCAATATGTTAAAAAGTAGAGATAGAATTAGATTGATCAGGTTTTGCATTATTTGAATCTGAAACACACACACACACACACACACATCAAAACTGTGCAGCTGTCAAAGGCTCCATGTATGCAAATTGCAATGTGAGATAAATATTTTGCCAGACAGAGAGAGAGAGAGCGAGAGAGAGACCGAGAGAGAGAGAGAGAGAGAGTGTGTGTGTGTAGGTGAAGACGTTGTGGTTCACAGGTTTTCTCGACGTTTCACCGCTTCATTCTCTCCTGACGAGGGGCACTTCAGAGTGCGCACTCCGCTCCCTCTCTTTGATACCGCCAGCAGCTTGAGAGAGAGTGCACTCCAAAACAGACGCGGGCAAATTTATGCCTCAAAAAAAAAAAAAAAAAAAAAAGAGGGAAAAATGGCCTACTCTGGCAGATAGGAGTGAGAGAGAGAGAGAGAGAGAGAGAGAGAGAGAACACACACACACACACACACACACACACACACACACACATAGTGGTGAGCTTTGATAATCCTGCCATGACAATCCCAGCTATAATGATGTATGATAATTACACACACATGAAAGCTGCTCTACAGAGAGAGAGAGAGCCGGGGGAAAAGGCGAGAAAATAACAAATATGACTTTATCCAAAAGATACTCAGCGTAATGAATTCTGCCTTTAATAAACATGCATTTGATTCGATTCGAGACTACAAAGAGGCCCGAGGCATCATTTGACCCAGAAATGCTATGGGGCTAAAAAGGTTTACAGATTAGCGGGGACATTTTGTTCACAGTGAATAACAGGACAGGATGGAGAGAAGGTGGATCAGGTGCCGGATGCCAGGTTGACACATTTCCTGTTTCATTTTTTTTTAATCACAGCGAGCATGCTTTCCACAGATGCACTAACTATGTTTAGTCCTGCAGAAAGTGAATCAAACATGGCGCGTGTTTTTGCTTTTTGTAGCTACGAGCTGCTCAACTGAGATCTGGACAGACAAAAAAAAAAAAAAATGGAAATAAACACTGGAAGTGACACAAATATGATTTCGAATGAGTTATTATTATGATTATATAATCATTCACTTTGTGCCGGGGTTGCAAGGTGAAAACAAACCACCTCTGTTCGGGCTGGAAACAATCGACCCAATCTGGCAACCCCGGAGACGTAAAGAACACTGGAGTGAAGATTCTCAAAATCTCAGCGCTGTAAGGATTAAGATCAAAATAATCAACAAGGGCGTAGCGTGTGAGACAGCGCCGTTACTGTTACCGCAGTTGAAGTTGATTGTTTTCTTATAACCACGCACCCTGAAGTGATTTATTTCTCTTAAACCTCAGCAATCTGGCAACAATTTCTAACAACCATTTAAATGTCTCGATGAACGCCACATCGTGCTTCGACTGGGCAGACAGACAGGTCGAGGTGAGACGGGCTGGGCGAGTGAGACGGACGGACAGGGAAAAGAAGAAAGCGGGATGTGTGTTTGACCGTCGGGGTGTTTGCTCTGAGTCAGACATCAACGCTTGCAAACACACTCACACACACTACACACTCACACGGCGTAGCCTTCAACTCTCCAGAGACTGATATGGAGGTCAGGGAGAAGGTGGAGGTCAAATGGGCCTGGCTCGCAACCGGCTAATAGGACAGCTTACGTGCAAGTGTGTATGTGTGTGTGAAGGAGGACGCTAACAGAGGCTAAATACTTGCAGTACAAACACACACCCCTCTGCCTGTGCACACACACTTTAAGGTCAGGGTGTAGGATGAGATCCTGAAGTGCACATGTTCTCAGAAATTAAATATTTCCCCATCAGTCAGGCTGCGCTCAGACACCGCTCTCGACAGCTCAGAGGATCATGGGAAATGATGATGTAAGCTACCTGCAATGACTCGCAGTGAAGAAAGAGGTTAGTCCGGAGACCGGCGAGGACAAAGCAAGGGCGTTAGAGACACCCAGACGCAAACACAGACGGAACACGGCGTGACGAGCGGCAGGTTTAATTTGACTCCATTAGGCAAAGTCCTTTATCGCTTCGTCCAGGTGTATCCAGGTGTATCCAGGAAACCCCAAGGCCGGCTCGCCGTTAAACCCTCGACAGTCAAGGTAACGGGTAATTACCACGCGCGCTCGTAAAGAAGCCATGTTTGTCCAGGACCGAAGACAGCCCTGTGTTTAAAGCGAGACGAGGAATGCTCGCTGCACTCACTCTGTAGCTCACTTCTATCTCTAATCTTCCTCTTTATCATCTTGGTTTTCTTTTTTTTTAGCCCTTTCAGTCCAAAATCTCAATATTCCTGCAAAATATCGTACATCAAAAAGACGTGCGTACACCCGGACGTCATCGTAAACACCTAGAAATGAATCCCTGTTGAAGTTTAGACTGGGAAATGGTAAGTGCGCACTTATATAGCGCTTTTTTTAAGCTTAGCGGTTCTACAAAGCGCTTTACACTGCTTCTCATTCACACACACACACACACCAACGGCAGCTTAGCTGCCATGCGAGGCGCTAACTTGCCATCGGGAACAACTTGGGGTTCGGTGTCTCGCCCAAGGACACTTCGGCACGTGGGCCGGGAATCGAGCGATTCGTGGACAACCCGCTCTACCACCTGACCCACAGCCGCTGTGTAATTTTAGACCTTTTCATAACACAGTGATGCCAAATTCTCAGATCTGAAGTCATCCAAATCACAGGTTTATATTAACGCACTCGTTCTAGTATCCTTATCGTTTCTATAGCAACAACTCATCCACAGGGACTTCGTCTACCACTAATAATGAACAGGTTTATTTATTTATTTATTTATTTATTTTTTAAATAAGTGCTATTTAACAACGAAACACGGTTTCTATGGTGAAGTTTTCTGTAAGCAGATGTTTATCGAACATTTATGGAAGGAGTCTCCAGTGTCAGAGGTAAAGCTGTAACATTTACGACATCTTCGGGACCGACGAGTTTGCAGCTTGCTGGAGACGGAACGAGCATTTATAGCTGCTATAACGCACACGGGTACAGGAGCGGACTTGTCTCGTGGACGTTCCACAACATTAAATGTAACTATAAACGGTTAAAAAGCACACCGTATCGTTCGTTAATGAACTAAACGGCGTAAGCCTGTGTGAACTGCTACTAAATGAGCTTGCACAGAACACAGATTAACAGCAGACTATATATATATATATATATATATATATATATATATATATATATATATATATATATATATATATATATATATATATATATATATATAACATTATCATGGCAACCACGATTTTGTTCACTATTATTAACTAACATTTGCTTAGCAGGCAAGGCAATATTTGAACATACATTTGTGCCCAAAAGTTTGTATACCCCTTGCAGAATCTGCTTAATCTTAAAACTGTTAACAAAATAAGACGGATCATAAAATTCCCATCTTGTCGTTTATTGAGTTCTGTCCGGAATAAACTATCTCACATAACAGATGTTTACATAAAGTCCACCAGACAAGATAATAGCTGAATTTATAAAAACGACCCCGTTCAAAAGTTTACACACCCTCGATTATTAATCCCGTGTGTCGTTACCTGGACGATCCACGACATGACGTGTTTATGATTCGTGAGAGTTCTTCACGTGTCCCGTGTTGGTCCTGAGCAGTTAAACTGCCCACTGTTCTTCAGAATAAATCCTCCAGGTCCTGCACATTCTTTACTTTCCCAGCATCTTCCGCATATTTCACCCCTTTCCAACAGCGGCTATATGATGTCCGGTTTAAATCCGTCTTTTCACACCGAGGACGACCGACGGACTCGTACACGACTATTACAAAAGGTGCAAACGTTCACCGATGCTCAAGAAGGCGACACGATACATTAAGACCCAGGGGGGTGTAAACTTTTGAACAGGATGATCGGTGTAAATTGTTAGCATTTTGTCTTCTAGGAGACTCGTAACTATCTTATTTAGCGTTTGAAGGGCGGAACTAAATGAAAGACAAAAAAAAAAGATAAAATAATAACAATATACATCAAGAATCAAGGGTGTGTAAACTTTTGAACGGGGTCATTTTTTTTTTATAAATTCAGCTATAATCTTGTCTTGTGGACTTTATGTGAACATCTGTTATGTGAAATGGTTTATTCAGGACAGGACTCAATAAACGACAACATGGGATCTTTATGATCCGTCGTATTTTGTTAACAGTATTAAGATTTACAGCTTTCTGCAAACATTTCTGATACAAGTTTGTCCTAAAGGTGTACAAACTTTTGCACTCAACTCAAAAGACTACAGCCAGCATTCCTGCTGTTCTCTGGAGCACTCGACCAGGGATTAGGGAGTGTGTCACGGTATTACGGAGTCTGCTCTCAGCTCTTTATATTTCTCCAAGTGTTCTCGTTCTGTCTTGTTCATCCTTCTCCTTCATCCTACCTCTTCCTTTCTTTCGTTCTTTCTTTATTTCTCTCCCTCCTTTGCATGATTTAATTGTTTCTGGCTCGGATCGACTGCGGCTCTGTGGATGTTTGATTGGGAGATGATGTGATAAGGGCGGCATCATGGGAGAAGCAATAATAATAAAGAAGTTAATGTGGCCAAAGGGCAGAGACAGCTGAATGAGCAAACAGCTCCCCCCTTCACACACACACACACACACTACAGAGAAAAGAGAGAGCCTTAGAGTCATGCATATACCAAAGGTAAGTCACATGACATCTACTTCAATCTTAAATCTCTCATAAATGTTTTTCAAAGCAAACCCACAGGAAGTCTGAGTTTGTCTCAGCTGGACGAGCGAACCTGACCTGGACGAGCGAGAGTGACGCGGGTTGGATTTCTCATGAACGAAGTCGCACCACATGACGGCGTCTTCCCTAAAAACCCGTTTGACGCCACCTGATTTCAGCGCCACGCTGTACGCCATAATCCCAATAAAATCTCGGCCAGATTCTACAGCGCAGACTCTGAGATATATTCCCGTGCGTATATTCTCCACGTCAGATTACACGATAAAGATCCTCCGACGATAGATCTGTGACTAGAGTAAAAGATCACGTTCTGCTCTTACGTCATCGATCGGCGTGATCCGGAAAACCCTCGTGCAGGAAACAGGCTCGAGTACATGCAGATGTCGGTCCAGGTGGGCGCGAGCTTTCTGTGCGTTCTCTCGTTTCGTTCATCGCCATGCCCACGAGCGTATCTGTGGCTGTGCCGCGAGTTTGCCGTCCTCCTATTGGTGGGTTTTAGAAAAGTCGTAGCAACGCTCGCACTCTGAGCTTTTACTCAAAAGAATGTCCGACGCTGCCGGAACTTTGTCGCCGGATGTCTTCGCACGTGACGTTTATTGCATTATGCGTTCTGACGATTCACAATTCTCAAATAATTACTTCACAGCGTGCAATATTTTTTCACCGCACTGCGTGAAGCCGGATTTACGCCACAGCTTTAACCTTTTTGACTTTACAACTTGATCATTTTATCTTGGCTTCATTAACCAGTCCGTACAGGATTTCACCGAGTTTGTATTTTTATTTACTCGTGGAGTGTTTTTTGTAACTTTTTTTTTCTTTTTTGTCGCAGAAAACGACTCGGATCGGCGAAATCGCAATTACATGAAACGGTTTCGCGCGCCCTTTCGCCGCGATGTCCGTTGTAAACGAGACCCGCTAGCTGTACTCGTGTTCGACGCGGGTGGATCGGAGACCGCTCCGGCTGAGCGCGCGTTTTCACGACGTCGCGTGACGCGTCTCGGCTCGGATCTGTGGAAAATCTGCGGTGATTTCGAAAGTACCGCGAGCTCCTCCGGATATCGCAGAGGTTCCTCGATTTCGCGTTCGTTTCTGCGATCGCAAAGCCGCTAAACCCTGGAGGGACGGATCCACAGACAATAACGTACAACACACACGAGGGTGCGAGAACAAATCCATCTCCGGGCGCTTTAATTTGACATAATCATCCGTTCCTTTCGTAATCTTTTTCTTTTCGTATATTTATTTATTTATTTATTTTTGCACAAACTGTTGTAGGTCATGTTGTAGCTTTTGCACGTTTTTTCCCCACCATGGCCTTTTATTGCCTCAAATCGTCTGCCTGCCTGAACTACGCCAGAGTTTTCATTTAGGGAGGATATTTTTATATACCTTGCTGTCACCAGGGCACTGGATCCACCTTACAACCTCCAGTGAGTTCTGGAAAATAAATAGCCAAACAGCTTATTCATGCACTGCTGGCAAACACACACGCACACACACGCACACACACGCGCACACGCACACACACACACACAGACACACACTGGTCTGTCTTTGCGTGCACTCCATTTCCTCACCTTCGACAATCACTTGTTTGTTTCCATTTGCAAACAAACAAGCGCGCGAGCAAAATAGCGGCCATTGACACCAATAACTTAACACTCTCACTCCCTCGTGCTCTCTCTCTCTCTCTCTCTCTCTCTCTCTCTCTCTCTCTATCCATCCATCTCTCTTCATCTCTGCACACACTCCCCTCCCTTTAACTCTAAACCCCGCCGGTCTCGCGCTCTTGGTGTGATTTCACTCCTCCGCACGCAGCGTTATAAATTCAGCTCGTGCGCGCGAGCCTGATTGAAGTGACGGCCCTGATTTCGCTGCCTTTCCACATGGAGGGTGCTATAGCAAATGGCCCAATGGCTGTGTTTGGATAACACTGACCTTCTGCCGCCGCCGCTCGGCCCTAAGTGAGCGCGGCTTTATGGCACTCCTAAGTGGAAGGGCAAAAAAAAAAAAAAGAAAAAAAAAAAAAAAAAAAAGCAAATTGATCAATTCAGAAGCTGCGACAGAGAGAAAAGAAGACAGATGGTGACGGCGGCGGACTGTAATTTCCACCTCTCTCTCTCTCTCTCTCTCTCTCTCTCACTCTCTCTCTCTCTCTCTCGTATTTTTCGGACCACAAGTGACAGCCATCATACTGAATTGCAGGAGAACGGATGAAGAATTGCATGCAGGCGGATGGATGGAGCCCCATTTGCATCCCAGAATGCACCACGGTTTCCCGGGAGACCGTGAGCGGGAGCAGGAACCTTTAGGAACGCACGTCGCAGTTCATATTTACAATTAATGAAGCACGTGTTTGTCTGAGCACGTGCAGCCAGGCGTGTCGATAGGTGAAGAGAGCTCACGTGCTGAAGGATGGAGATGTTTGAGAACTCGGCTGTCATTCAACATCATCCATGGTTCTGATAAACTGGGCCACTTCCCGCCCAAAATATAAGATTTGTTTTGTACAATATTAGGCCTACATCTGGTGGCTCGTGTTTGGTCCGATTCCAGACATGAGCCAGTTTTTTGGTATTTTCTCCACCGCCTAAATTGAATGAATCCTCTGCTCCTAAACCCGACCAAATTTTACCCAAACTATTATCTAACACAATAGATTATCACAACGAAAAATAGATAATGATGCAAATCCAGAAACAACGACTTTCCACACCATTAGCAAGCTAGCCAGCATTTTATGGATTAAAGTGGCGGTATCGAGATGGCGGCGTGTCGGAGTGAAGCAGCTACTCAGAGGGTGCGTCTCAATCAGCTCTCTCGCTCCTGACATCATGAATCAGTATATTGTGTACACGAGTCGGGACACTGGTAAGAACTCACTACACATTGGGACACCGATGACTCAATTTCCGGCGACATGACTACGTGCTCGCGTTGCACAGCGTCACCACTGACATTTACTGACAACAGGCAGGGCCGATATCCTTCTGATATTATATGTCATATACATTTTGTTAGCTTAATCACACGCGTTTCGGTCACGCTACTTCAAGCAGGGTCGTAGGCTAAGGCTAGTGGATTTATTTTAATTCATTCAACACTTAAAAGTCGTCAGACTCAAACAATCCGTATACGGAACGTCAAATAATGTTAAAAATCGCTAACGGAAGTAATCGTGTGAGAGCTCCGACGACGATAACAAGCCGCTTACGTTCGTAGCCGAAGTTGGCTGAGAGATCGTCCGCCGTTTTTTTTTTTTTCAAGCCGAGAGCTTCAGAAAACATGACGTCATTTCCAGTAAAGGAACATAGTGAGCATGGATGATCCCTGGTTTTTGCGGTGCATTGTGGGATTTTTTTAGGGAGCCAACGTTTTTTTTTTTAGGGAGCAGTTAAAATGGCCGACTCCCTGATCAATGCCCTGACTACTGAACTATAGGGAGCTGGTTGAGACGCACCCAGGGCCTGTGCTGCACTAAGGCCTTGGAGAACGCTAATTCATTCTACTGTTTAATCGTATACGGCTAGACTGACACAAAAAAAAAACTCTCTAATCTACTCTGAAGTTGTACAGCTACTCAAGACTAACTTTGGGTTTTTTTTCTCCACGGTGCCATTTATGGACAAAAAGTCACAATGATGTTCAATAATCCGTTTCACAACCTGGAAATTGGCTTCTACTGAAGATCTCTCAAGTTGCACCGGTTTAGTCTGTGTTCATAATCTATTTCAGGGTAGTCCTGCCGGCTGGAAAGGAAAAAAACAACAACATTGCAACCTGTGAGGTACGTCTCTAATGGTTTCCATCAGATTCCTATAGGTTTCCATTCGGGATTTTATAGCAACCACCACCAGAACCCAGCCTTCTTTCAGTGGGGATGATTAGCATCAGAATAAAATTAGATACACCATCAGGAACCATTAAAACCACACCACATTCCATTAAACTACCACTACAGACCATCAGAAGACATTAAAACTTATAAGTAACCACTAGAAATTATGAATTGTTTATAATGTTGCGTTAGTCCTGGTGATAGATAGATAGATAGATATATAGATAGATACTGTAGATAGATAGATAGATAGATAGATAGATAGACGTGTGAAGTGTTTAGTCTCAGTGTTTTGCTGTGTTTGTGGAACATAACATTGTTTAAGGTTGTTAAAAAGTTATGAGCAGCGCAATGATAACTAGATGTTTCGAGCAGTAAAACATCCCTTCATCGTGTGACCTGATTAATGATGTACATACGGAGGAGGAGGAGGAGGAGGAGGAAGAGGAAGGTGGGAGGGACCAATAAAAAGAGCTGAGAAGTCCTCCTCCTGATGGTGTTGTTTTTTAATTAACACAGCAGAGAGGGAGAGACATAAACCCACACCGGGGTTAACGACGTGCTGGAGTCAGCTGAAACCACACACACACACACACACACACACACACACACACACACACACACACACAGCGTGATTCAAGAGTCTTTTATTATATTTCATTGCTTTATATATACCTTGTTTTGTTATATATCTACTGTGAATTAAAAGATGGTAGGCTACACAAAGTCAACTGCTTCTGTATTTCCTTTCATGGCCTGTCCGACCTCTTTCCCTTTCATTTTATAAACTATTTCTGCAAAATACCACAGGAGGGATAGTAAAAAAAAGAAGAGAAAAGAAAAAGAATGAAGCAGGGACTCTGATATATTCTAGATTTGAATGTTAATTGTATATTATACGCTTGGGGAATTTCACTGTTTACATCTGACTGAAATTAAACTGATATTAAAATGTTAAAGAACTTCTTATTTAAGTGACAACAATAATTATCAATAACAAGGACCTCATTTTAGAAATCGGTTTATGTTTGCTTTAAAGTTCAATTATTGAAATTACTTTGAGTTTTTAAAGTTCACGCTTTATCTAACTCGATTTATTTATTTGTTTGTTTGTTTGTATTTACTGGTATTAAAGGGGAGGGCAGAGGAAAGAGGACAAATGGGATGGAAAAAGGCGGAGAGAAAAGTGGAGTAGAAAAAATGTGCATTATTATTAGTAGTACTTGTAACAGTATTAGTAGTGGTATTATTATTATTATTATTATTAGTAGTAGTAGTAGTAGTAGTAGTAGAAGTGGTAGTAGTGGTAGTAGAAGTAGTAACAGTAGTGGTAGTAGTGGTGGTAGTAGTGGTATTATTATTAATATTATTATTATTATTATTATTATTATTATTATTATTATTAGTAGTAGTAGTAGTAGTAGTAGTAGTAGAAGTGGTAGTAGTGGTAGTAGAAGTAGTAACAGTAGTGGTAGTAGTGGTGGTAGTAGTGGTAGTAGGCCTAGTGGTAGTAGTAGAAGTAGTAACAGTAGTGGTATTATTATTATTAGTAGTAGTAGTAGTAGTAGTAGTAGCAGTAATAGTAGTGGTATTATTATTAATGTTATTATTATTATGATTATTATTATTATTAGTAGTAGTAGTAGTAGTAGTAGTAATAGTAGTGGTATTATTATTATTATTATTATTATTATTATTAGTAGTAGTAGTAGTAGTAGTAGTAGTAGTATTAATAGTAATGGTATTATTATTAATATTATTATTATTATCATTAGTAGTAGTAGTAGCAGTAGTAATAGTAATAGTAGTGGTATTATTATTATTATTATTATTATTATTATTATTATTATTATTATTAGTAGTAGTAGTAGTAGTAGTAGTAGTAGTATTAATAGTAATGGTATTATTATTAATATTATTATTATCATTAGTAGTAGTAGTAGTAGTAATAGTAATAGTAGTGGTATTATTATATTATTATTATTATTATTATTATTATTATTATTAGTAGTAGTAGTAGTAGTAGTAGTAGTAGTTGTTGTATTATTATTAATATTATTATTATTATTATTATTATTATTATTATTATTAGTAGTAGTAGTAGTAGTAGTAGTAGTGGTGGTATTATTATTAATATTATTATTAGTAGTATTAGTAGTAGTAGTAGTAGTAGTGGTATTATTATTATTATTATTATTATTATTAGTAGTAGTAGTAGTAGTAGTAGTAGTGGTATTATTATTAATATTATTATTATTATTATTATTATTAGTAGTAGTAGTAGTAGTAGTAGTAGTAGTGGTATTATTATTAATATTATTATTATTATTATTAGTAGTAGTAGTAGTAGTAGTAGTGGTATTATTATTAATATTATTATTATTATTATTAGTAGTAGTAGTAGTAGTAGTAGTAGTAGTGGTGGTATTATTATTAATATTATTAGTAGTAGTATTAGTAGTAGTAGTAGTAGTAGTGGTATTATTATTAATATTATTATTATTATTATTATTATTATTATTATTAGTAGTAGTAGTAGTAGTAGTAGTAGTGGTGGTATTATTATTAATATTATTATTAGTAGTATTAGTAGTAGTAGTAGTGGTATTATTATTAATATTATTATTATTAGTAGTAGTAGTAGTAGTGGTATTATTATTAATATTATTAGTAGTAGTATTAGTAGTAGTAGTAGTGGTATTATTATTAATATTATTATTATTATTAGTAGTAGTAGTAGTAGTGGTATTATTATTATTATTATTAGTAGTAGTAGTAATAGTAGTGGTATTATTATTAATATTATTATTAGTAGTAGTAGTAGTAGTAGTAGTAGTAGTAGTAGTGGTATTATTATTAATATTATTATTATTATTATTATTAGTAGTAGTAGTAGTAGTAGTAGTGGTATTATTATTATTAATATTATTATTAGTAGTAGTAGTAGTAGTGGTATTATTATTATTATTATTAGTAGTAGTAGTAGTAGTAGTAGTAGTGGTATTATTATTATTATTATTAGTAGTAGTAGTAGTAGTAGTAGTAGTGGTATTATTATTATTATTATTATTAGTAGTAGTAGTAGTAATAGTAGTGGTATTATTATTATTAATATTATTAGTAGTAGTATTAGTAGATGTGAAGTCGGGGTTAATCGGCTCTTTTGCTCAGCTGCATTGCGTTATTGAGTCGCTAGGAGGGAGCATTGAATATAACTCCTTGGTTTTCTTATTTCTCTCTCTCTCTCTCTCTCTCTCTCTCTCTCTCTCTCTCTCTCTCTCACACACACACACACACACACACACACACTACAGGCAACCTAATAGGCTACTGTCTCTGTGTTAAACCATTTATATAACATTTCCATAACCTGGCGAAACCGAACACATCAGACAGTCTCTGTGAAACCCTTTAAAACTTTCCGATAAACCCGCTGCACACTAAAGCCAAAAC
>NC_030420.2:32612422-32652422 GCF_001660625.3 Ictalurus punctatus
CTCTCCAGAAACATGTGCAGAAGTGAAATGAACTCCAGGAGAAGCCCCGCTGTGCCGCACCTCTCTGTTCCTCATTTATTTTTAGTCAAATTTAATTTTCCGTCGCTTGTGGCTTTTATTCCGGAGTGTGTGTGTGTGTGTGTGTGTGTGTGTGTGTGTGTGTGCGCGTGCGTGCGCGCGCGCGTGTGAAAAGAGTGTGTAAGTTGGCAGTGGTCTGTAAAGGGCCTTTTGAAGATTTTTTTTTTTTTTTTTTTTTTTTTTTTTTTTTTTTTTTTTTTACCTTCTCGCATTTCAAAGTGTTCATTTATTCATTTATTTTAGCTCCTGTAATTACATTTCGCTTTTCACACCAACTGTGAAATCTGGAGCTGACACAAAGCCCGGGTCATGCACGGCGACGATATTAAAAATAAATCAGGTTTACACACACACACACACACACACACACACACACACACACCACTCAACCCAAGTACTTAGTGTGTTCTGAATTAAGCGGTTAAACTGCTGGAGAGGGAAAAAAAAGAGTTAAATCTTTTTCCGAACGCGTGTCAAGTTTTAAAACGACAAAAAAAAATTCTCTAATATTATTAAATGATATTATTTATTTACTTGTATGTTTCTCGTTGATCATGCCACAGGCCAGTAAACACAATCTACTGCACATGCTTGTCACTAAAATATGTTTCTAATAATAATGCTCAGAACTTTATTTAAAAAAAAAAAAATCTAATAACAATATACAAAAGTGTTGAATATTTGAACGAGACACGAACTTATATTTGATCTAACTTTTGAAAACATGTCCTGTTTTGTAATAGCCATATTATTATTATTATTATTATTATTATTATTATTATTATTATTATTATTATTATTATGATGACTGAAATAATTGTAATTATCAGTATGGTAGTATATCAAATAAAATCAAACTGAAGTTCATTCAGAGTCTCACAGTCATCGGTTGTAGGAGACCCATGCTTTGAATTTCATCAGTAGCCTATAAAATCACACACACACACACACACACACACACACACACACACACACACACACACACACACACACACTCGCGTGCGCTCTTCATTACGCCTTAATTGACAAAAGCAGAAAGAACTCATGAAAGAAGGTCTTTAAAGATAAAAATAAAAGATAAAAAGATAAAAAGATAAAAATAAAAGATAAAAAGTCATTATATGGTAAATAAACAGGCTGAGAAATAAATCACGCAGGCCTATAATGAAATTAAAATACAAATTCCTGCTTTTTCGAAAAACATTTCCACTCCACAAAATGACGAATGATGTATAAAGAGAAGTTTGGAGATTTTTTTTTATTATTTTTTATTTATTTATTTATTTTTACTGATGTCCAATGTTTACTTAGAACTCTCCAGAACATTTTGATTGATGGTTCTTGGTCCCATAAAGAACTGATGCATGGCGTCCCACCACGTTTGGATGTTTATATTCTGTAGGAAGGTCTTTATGGTGGTGGGAAATCATTCTTCAGTTCAACATCACACCAAAAAAATGGTTAAAACCACCGATAGTGTCATTTTTACTCTACTGGGGGACCCTCCCGCATCTGTTTTGTTGATCACGTGTTCACACGTCTCGATGACGCCCTGAAATTACACGAGAAATCAAGAAAACACGTGACAATAATGTGATCACGTGTAAAAAAGAAAAAGAATGAATTATGTGAAAAAGACACGATCGGCGAATCATGACCGGTGAGTCGCGAGAATAACATTTACGCACAAATAAGGTTTATCCTATCACTGTATGTACGGTCCGTCACGTGTGAAAGGTCACGTGACTTCTCTGTTACGATAAACCGTTTATTACGATAAAGCAAAAATCATTTACGATTCACGATATAAAACGATCATCCTCAAATGATCAGCATTTTGTGTGGTGACGTAAAAATATCCGTTTTACACAGAAACGTTAGGCTTTAGTGTGCGTGGAATTAGAATCAGCGAGGAATTAACCATCACACACACACACACACACACACACACACATTTTTGTGTTGCATTACACAACCATCATCTCACTGCAGTGGTGTTTTTCCGTCTGCTTGTGTTGCTGAATCTCCCAATACAAAGTTTGCAGAAAATGGTGTGTGTGTGTGTGAGTGTGTGATGGGGTGAAGGGGGTGTATGTGGTAAGCAGGTGTGTATTCTTTGCAGTGTGTGTGTCTGCTCTGCACGAATCCCCCCCACCACACTGTTTCCTCAATGACACTCCTCTTCCTCAATGATCACAGCCTGCCTGCATTCTGGAGGCTCCTCCACTTGGCTGTTCCCCTTTGGCTTTGATCAGCGCCCTTCACACACACACACACACACACACACACACTCTCTCTCTCTCTCTCTCTCTCTCTCTCTCTCTCTCACACACACACACACACTCACACCAGCTGCTTATGTGTGGTGTGAGCTTCTGTCTCACCTACTCCTGCATACACAAACCATCCCAGCAAGACATTCACTCTGTTTGTGCAGGAGGGTGAGACAGAAACAGAGACAGACTTCATCAAATGATCAAAGTGTGTGTGTGTGTGTGTGTGTGTGTGTGTGTGTGTGTGTGTGTATGTTTGTATGGGTGGTAACAAGTCACTGAAAGTGGAAAAGAGTAGTGTGAAAGAGAGAGAGACAGACAGACAGAGAGACATAGAGAGAGAGCGAGAGAAAGAGAGAGTGAGAGAAACTGAGAGAGAAAGAGACAGAAGGAGAGAGACACAGAGAAAGAGACGCAGAGAGAGAGAGAGAGAGAGAGAGAGAGAGAGAGAGAGAGAGAGAGAGAGAGAGAGAGAGAGAGAGAAGTGGGAATCTGTCAAGTGTTTACTGTTGTTTTGTTTTCCTGATTAAGCGTGCACGATCTCACATCCTGGAAGCTATCATCGCACACAAACATACACAACCACAAATGACAGCCTTCACACACACACACACACACACACACACACACACACACACACACACACTAGCATATGGAAAATGCACAGGCACTCCGGAACACCTGCAAGCTTTCATGAGCTCGGAGCAGCAGCCGCACTGAAATCCTTCACTTAAGCTGAACTGACACTGAAAGGATTTCTGTTTGACAGATATGTTCAATCAAACACTTACAGTGGATAACACTTCAGCTGGAGAGAGAGAGAGAGAGAGAGAGAGAGAGAGAGAGTCAGGGAGGGAGAGCGAGACGGGTGGGGGGTGGGGGGTGGGGGGCTCTGGGTGGATGTAAGCGAACAGAACACCTATATTAATTCCTCAGTTTTAACGTTCTTCATTGTAACTAAAACACAACGAAGGCTTTTCTCGACGTAATCACATCTGTATCTGTAGCAAGGTGCTCAGAGTCACCCGAACCATTCCTTAAGGTCTGTGATGAATAATACATTTCTGACAACAGCACCGCAACATCTGCACGTTTACCCTAAACCCTACCGTAGAAATCCAGATCGTTCTCCAGCTTCAACCGTTGTCTTATCAACCCTCCACTGCATGGCGTCGCCATATGGCAAAAATGAATTTATCTCCAGTATTTTGACCGGCAGTAATACAAAACTGCTATTTTCCTACCTAAGTGGAAAAAGGGGTCTTTAATTTGAACATGACCAAAAAAAAAAAGAAAAAAAAAAGCCATATCACATGACCAGGAAGTGGCGCTTGCACTTCGTTTTCTGCGATCACACGGCATGATCGAGGCCGTCATCGGAGGGCGCTCAAAATGTGAGTCATTTTTCAATATTCAGGCGAAACTACTTTTGTGTAAACACTACGTCGGATAAGTTAATATTTATTGACTGTCGTCTAAACACGTGGATATATTTTGAGTGTTGCGTTAAATGGTAAAATGTCATTGTCGCCATATGCAAACGGAACTGTGGTGCGTGCGTTCGTGAATGGAAACAGGCCTACCCGGCAAAAAAAATAAATAAATAAATAAAAATAGACAACAGGCTTCTCTAATAGTATATAAAGTATATAAAGTATATAAAGTAAAAAAAAAAAGAAAATGTTGTAACTGTGTAACATTTTGCAATTTTCTACATCTTATTACGTTTTATTTCAAGAGAAATGACGAACAATTTAAGAGAAAGAATTTTAAAGATACTTCACCCAAAACAGGTTCGGATCTAATTTTTGTATGTATTTTGAGTGAGTAAATCTATCCACATACTTTTTACAACTGTAATTCCTTTCTAGAAGATATAACTTTTACAAAATTTACATATATATATATATATATATATATATATATATATATATATATATATATATATATATATATATATATATATATATTGCATAAATTATATGCATTATTTCCTAGACTATTTTCTAGAATTATTTTCTAGACTATAAATTGCAGCGTTTATATATATATATATATATATATATATATATATATATATATATATATATATATATATATATATATAAAACGCTGCAATTTATAGTCTAGAAAAGTAGAATTGTAATCTCATACATTTTGCGTTATTTTCGACTGTATGATACGTTCCACGATTGCACATTGTTGCCATATGACAACAATTTACCAACCACTCTCCCCTAAATTTTTTTAAAATAAAAAAAATATATATAAAATCCATATAACCCCCCCCCCCATATTTCTGATGTAAATGTAATAATTCATGCAGCAGTAGAGGGTTAAATTCAAGAAAGAGAATAAAGACGGACGGGTGAGGGTGGCAGGACGACTGAACACAGCTGCTATAACGTACGAGAGAACCGGAACTATCTTGTTTCTCAGACGTTCCACGATATTAAAAATAACTAGAAAATGATTTAAAAAAAAAAAAAAAGTATGGTGTGCTGTTCTTAGATGAAAATTGTAATTGGTTGGAAAAGTTGCTAGAAGAGGAATGAAACACTCCCGGACATGCTGTTAAAGGGAAATGATCAACCTCGCGGTTTTAACAGTGACTCCACGTCATCATGCGGTAATTTCCGTAAAACAGCACGACGTCGAGCGTTTTATTCTTTACTTAGCAGGGTAGTGTGCTAGCTTTTGTCTTGATCACAGATACAACACGTGGATTTAAACTCACGCGAGACATCGCCACACTCGGCGACTCGCCGCGAGCCACGCGGGATTATATTTAACGGCGTCTTTATAAAGTAGGAAAAACTCAACTTGGAATTCCTACTCAGAAAGTCGGGAGGTTTTCCTCAACCCGGAGGTCCGCAAGTGAAATCGACACGGCTGCTCACAGCTCGACGGTAAAAAACAAAGTGTTTAAAAAATGACATTTTTACTAGTATTTGCTTTTGATCAACCGACATACCGGCAGATTCGCTTTAGAAATCTACACCGCTGACAAATGCACATCACTGGCTAGATATATAGATGGCTAGCTTGTTGCTAGCAAAAGATGAAAACAGAGGCATCCATCCATCCATCCATCTTCTATACCACTTAATACTTTTCAGGGTCACGGGGGAACCTGGAGTCTATCCCAGGGAGCATCGGGAACAAGGCGGGGTACACCCTGGACAGGGTGCCAATCCATCGCAGGGCACACACACATACACGTTCATACACTACGGACACTTTGGACACGCCAATCAGCCTACCATGCAGGTGTTTGGACTGGGGGAGGAAACCGGAGTACCCGGAGGAAACCCCCGCAGCACGGGGAGAACACGCAAACTCCGCACACACAGGGCCACGGTGGGAATCGAACCCCGACCCTGGAGGCGTGAGGCGAACGTGCTAACCACTACGGGAGGTCCGTGTATTTTTTTTTAAAATTTCCAAGATAAAAGACGCAGCTCCGACTTCCGGCAGCATAAAGTCGTAGCCGTCTTTTCATCCTCTCGTTCCACGTTCTCTGTTTTCACAGTTTTACAGTGTGAAAGTCTGCACCGTTCAGACGGTGACGTACTATCAGGGTCGTCGTCCTCGTAAAAAAAAAAAAAAAAAAATCAAATAAATAAAAACTAAATGAAATAAAACATGGCAGATTTTTAGGTTCAGTTTTCGGAAGGATATTTGAAGGTCATCGAGTGTGAAATGAAAATGGAACGACGCGAAACGTGACCCGCGTTAGCGAGTCTGGGCTCGTGCACGGAATGAGAAAACATCTAAAGACGACAGATTTAAAACCTTAGCGTCTCGAGTCGTACTTTGACAAAAGAACATCCGTAATTCATGAACGTTGGGGTTTATACACACACACACACACAAAAAAAAATCAGCGTAATTTTACTGGTTCGCCTTTAAATTCCAGACCTGAGAAAGAACCCTGAAACTGCGCGGTGCATTCTGGGATTGAACTGGAGGTTCTCCAGAATGCCTTCAGGTCCATGATGATAAACTGGGGAAACTCCTTAACCCTCGCGTCCTGTTCGCTACCCAGCAGTGGACGTACCGTTCACGGTTCGCAGCTGAGGCGGATAATAATATTTGAATTATTACGCATCAGTCGAACGAGCTTGAGTCGCCTCGAGTAGCGCTACAGTGTTCTTGGGGAAAAGATGTAAGACGCACCAAAGCCAACCGTGTACGAGTCCAAATACAGCCGTGGAGGTACCGTAGCATGGACTGAATGACGTTGTAATTCCGGGTCGAGAACGTCACGAGTGTAAATCTACAGTACAGGTGTGAACGACGCTCCGAGCGAACGTACTTATATTAAAGTATAATATAAGATCTGTTTAGATCATGTGTTCAAATCGACCCGAGTGAGTACAAAAAAGTTGCGACTTTTAAATGTACCCAAGCTTAAAAGACAAAAAGTATAAAGTGAATGTTTTAAATGACGAAAAGTGAATATTTTCATGTCAAAAAGTAACTTTTATCGTCGATCTTAGAGCTAAAGTTCGACGCATAGATGTCAAATATCCTAAATGTAAATAAGCAATATTTTGTCAATATTTATCAATCATTCGCTAGAGTCTACCTTGCTGTCTAGCCAATTTACACCACTGTACTTCAGTTGACGCTAGTCTAACCTGGCGTCAGCAAAGAAAACAGGTTTGTTAGCTTGGTTCCAAATTAGCTCGACGTTCACGCCTTCTAGGTGCTCACCTGGTCTTAGATGAGTCTCTGTTTACTCAATTTTATTCAAACACTGTACTGAGGTAGGGCCAGAGTGCTCGTCCTCAAGTTCCACACTGCTCTAGCACTAGAGCACTAGTGCACGTGGTAGCTCAGGGGTTAAGACGTTGGACCGTCGATCCGAAGGTCGTGAGGTCAGATTGAGCAAGCCCTCGAGCCCTTTTATACTTGGATGAACGTACGTTGCGCTGAATAATCTCCCAAATGCTGTACACGTGAACCATACTGTTCGGCATGAGAAAAGCACGGCCAAGTGTCGCAGTCACCAGGAGGATGAGAGAAGTACTTAGAAAGTCTAAAGAACAATGCAAGGGGTATAAATGCAGAAATGAAGTCATTAAGTAAGAGTACAAGTATTCAAATTCAATAGGATTAAAAAATACTGCAAAATAATACTCAAGGATATGAATATGTATATCAGTATATCAATTTTTCACGTCAAAGAAAACAAAAAAAACAAAAACACACTGAGAGCGATGTCTTAGCAGGTGAAAACAGACCAATGTGTTTAATGCTATGCGTATCGTAAGATCACGATAAACTGAATACACCGTACGATCACTAAACCCGTTCCTGTTTTATTTACAAGTCTCCAGCTTGGAGATGTAGTGTCATGTAGTGTACATTCGAATACAAAGATTAAACCTTGAAATGAGTTTTTTTTTTGTTTTTTTTTTTTTTTAAAAAAAACAACAACAAAAAAAACCCCACACATCTAAAACAGGCGGATAATATTAAATAATATTAGATTTGACTTGTAATAAATAGAGAAATATTACATACATTTCCCCCATATTCAAGATATTTTCATTCACTAAGATTTTTTTTTTTTAATTTGATGTTTTTTTAAAAAAAAAAAAAAAAAAAAAAATTTATTTATGATTCGAACTTTCAGCAAAACATTTCGACCTGAACAGGGCTCAAGGGTTAAACGGTAGAGCGAGCATCACACGGAAAGCTCTCTCACCCAGTTGAGATCTTAACTTTACGATGCGCTTGGGAAACTAGACCAGGAACTTTTTATTTAATGTTCTATTTATTTATTTTTTAACGCGATGAGTCAGACAGAACTTGTACCGTAAATCCTCCCCGAGCTTCTGCAGCAGGACACGTCCATACTCATGAGTAAATAAACCTTGCAGATTTCCTATTATTCAGAACGGATGTGTACAATCGCTGACTATTAACTCACATCCTTCCTGGGTAATAAAAGCTCCGTTATGAAACGGCACGGCGTTGCGACGTTTATTGATTCGTGCTCCGCTATAAATACGGCCGAAGGAGGACGAAACTACGTGCGGATCGTGTCTTTTCTCTCTCTTTTTTCCCCCCCCTTTCTTTTCATTCTCTCTCTAGCTCTGTGGCGGTGGTGTTTTCGCAGGCTGCTCCCGGCGCACTTAAACAAACCATTACTTTCAGCTCGACCTGAGAAGAGACGCCAAAGCCAACACGGGTGTGGGGAGAGAGAGAGAGAGAGAGAGAGAGAGAGAGAGAGAGAGATCTCGAGAGAGAGAGAGAGTGTAAAGGGCATGGCGAGTGATAAACGCAGGCTGGAGTTTCAGAGCGCACACACGGCAGGAAAAATCCCCCTAAATAGCTTATAGATGTTATTGGAACCTCAACCTGACTGTTTGCTTCATGTGTTTTTACAGCATTACGAACTTCACAAGCAGAAGCCTGTGGCCAGGATTTGTAGAAAAGCCACTTTAGGAATGACTCACGACATGAGTTATGGCAAGACAAGAAAAACAGCGACTGATTTGTTATGAAGCTCTTAAGCCTTCTGTAACCGACAAAAAAAAAAAAAAACCTCAGTGACCATTGAGCTAATTACCTTAACGATCGTATTGTTTCTTAATCACTGTATTATCACCGTACCTGAGCACCACGTGATACGATATGACACTACGGGGCACGATACCATGTATGATAGCATACGATATGACTTACGTCATACTGTACGATATGATATACGAGTTTCACACGAGTCCTAGAAGTAGATAACGAGAACCCAGTTAAACACACGAGACACAAATATTAATGGTAATGATGATGAGTCTTTATTGGTTGCGTATACAGTAGAGCACAGTGAAATTGTTTTCTTTGCATACCCCAGCCTGTCCGGAAGTTGGGGTCAGAGCGCGGGGTCGGCTATGTTACAGCGCCCCCTGGAGTAGAGAAGGTTAAGGGCCTTGCTCAAGGGCCCAAGCGTGGCAGCGTGGCAGTGCTGGGGCTTGAACCCCCGACCTGATTATACTTGGTCATTTATTTACCGAGGAAAATGATCCCATATTACATAGACCACGACCCTTAAGCACACAAATGTTTTGGAACGGTCAAGTCAAAGTCCTGACCCTAATCCAGTAGAAATGTTGTCGAAGCGGTTCTGTACCGAGGAACGGGTTTAAAATCCCTCCAAGCCGACGTGCCACAAACGTCACACCAGATACTGAAAGCAAAGGTTCGCACACTTTTGCCGCTCACAGATATGTACTATTGAATCATTTACCTCAGTAAATAAACGAGCAGGTATAATATTTTTCTCTTATTTGTTTAATTGGGTTCTCTTTATCCACTTTTAGGACTTGAGGGAAGACCTGACGATGTTTTAGGTCGTATTTATTGCAGAAATGTAGAACATTCTAAAGGGTTCACAAACTTTCAAGCACCACTGTGTATGTGATTGGCACAAAAAATGTTAAAACAATCCCAAATTCTCGCTGTGTTTAGTTCAGCTCAAGCCGGAGTGTCCCACAGACGACCGTCAATCAAATATGCTTATTAGAATATAAGGCCACGCCTACTCAGACTTCGGTGAGTTCTTTCTTCGGATGTTTAATAGTAGAACATCAGAAACCTCTGTATTGAATCATCTAGATAAGGAGAAGTAGTGAAATTGAGTCTCACGAAGAGAGTGGTTAAAGAAAGGGAGAGAGAGAGAGAGAGAGAGAGAGAGAGAGAGAGGGACATATCCAAAGAATGTGAGTCTGCCTTCACCACAGGAAATCGCAACAACTCCTATAAATCACCCCCAACGTTTCTCATGGTGAGAGATATCCATTTACAGAACTCACACACTCTCACTCTCTCACAAACAAAACACTACTGTGAAAGTTAGACAGGAGACAAATGGCAACGGCTCCACATGCTACTGTAGTCCACCAATAAAACGAAAGAAATGTTTGGAATGGGACAGGCTGCGTTTTCACCAGCCAGGGAGAAGGGGGAAAAAAATGGCTGAACAAATATCGTCCACCGACTGAGCCATGAGCGTGTGCTGGAACTCATCTGTCCCTGTAACGACTTCGTCACTGGGACTTTTCCTGCTGGGTAAAAATCCTGCCGATTTGTCATGCGTTACTGGTAAAAAAAAAAAAAAAAAAAAAAAAAAAATGTCAAAAAGCAATAACTCGACAGAGCCTTGACAAGTTGCAGCTGTTGCGCTGGAGAGATTTCAGGAGGGACGCTCTGACTCGCTGCTCACCCCACCCACGATGGAGCACGGCAGTAAATCCCACCTCGTCACGTCAGTAAAACGACAGGCTTACAGATAGTTATCAACGCTCGACCGTCTCCCTCTCGTTCCCTGATTGTTTCATCTGGCACTCAGCCTCTCTCGTCCGTGCATCAACAAACACTCGGCTAAGATCAAGCCACTGTATTAACAGATGTCTAGAGTCAATAAAACACACTGAATCCAGCATCTGTTCCTTGGCGTTAGAATAGTCGGCGTGCTAGAGAGGGGAGATTGTTCTTCTGTCAGCGAGAGTCAGTAACATCCCTAAAGCCTCGTAGCCTTTCACCATCAAACACCCATTATTGTTGAAAACCCGCTGGGAGGAACAAAGATACTTTTATTTTTAACTTTACTTATTTAACACTGCATCTTATTGACCTGGGGTGTGTAGCTCTCTCTTTTTCCCAGATAACATGATGTGTGTCTTGGGAAATGACAAAAAAAATAACGATTTAATATCATACTATTAAAACCCATTACAACATGATACAACCAGTGGTGAGTAATGGGTGGCCAGCTTTAACTCTCTGGTGCCCAGGCCACACCTCTTTATTAGGACTGACAGGTACAGACACCACACCTCCTTCACTGTGACTGACAGATACAGAGGCCACACCTCCTTCACTGTTACTGAGATACAGAGGCCACACCTCCTTCACTGTGACTGACAGATACAGAGGCCACACCTCCTTCACTGAGACTGACAGATACAGAGGCCACACCTCCTTCACTGTGACTGACAGATACAGAGGCCACACCTCCTTCACTGAGACTGACAGATACAGAGGCCACACCTCCTTCACTGTGACTGACAGATACAGAGGCCACACCTCCTTCACTGAGACTGACAGATACAGAGGCCACACCTCCTTCACTGAGACTGACAGATACAGAGGCCACACCTCCTTCACTGTGACTGACAGATACAGAGGCCACACCTCCTTCACTGAGACTGACAGATACAGAGGCCACACCTCCTTCACTGTGACTGACAGATACAGAGGCCACACCTCCTTCACTGTGACTGACAGATACAGAGGCCACACCTCCTTCACTGTGACTGACAGATACAGAGGCCACACCTCCTTCACTGAGTGACAGATACAGAGGCCACACCTCCTTCACTGAGACTGACAGATACAGAGGCCACACCTCCTTCACTGTGACTGACAGATACAGAGGCCACACCTCCTTCACTGAGACTGACAGATACAGAGGCCACACCTCCTTCACTGAGACTGACAGATATAGAGGCCACACCTCCTTCACTGTGACTGACAGATACAGAGGCCACACCTCCTTCACTGTGACTGACAGATACAGAGGCCACACCTCCTTCACTGTGACTGACAGATACAGAGGCCACACCTCCTTCACTGTGACTGACAGATACAGAGGCCACACCTCCTTCACTGAGACTGACAGATACAGAGGCCACACCACCTTCACTGTGACTGACAGATACAGAGGCCACACCTCCTTCACTGAGACTGACAGATACAGAGGCCACACCTCCTTCACTGTGACTGACAGATACAGAGGCCACACCTCCTTCACTGAGACTGACAGATACAGAGGCCACACCTCCTTCACTGAGACTAACAGATACAGAGGCCACACCTCCTTCACTGAGACTAACAGATACAGAGGCCACACCTCCTTCACTGAGACTAACAGATACAGAGGCCACACCTCCTTCACTGAGACTGACAGATACAGAGGCCACACCTCCTTCACTGAGACTGACAGATACAGAGGCCACACCTCCTTCACTGTGACTGACAGATACAGAGGCCACACCTCCTTCACTGAGACTAACAGATACAGAGGCCACACCTCCTTCACTGAGACTGACAGATACAGAGGCCACACCTCCTTCACTGAGTGACAGATACAGAGGCCACACCTCCTTCACTGTGACTGACAGATACAGAGGCCACACCTCCTTCACTGAGACTGACAGATACAGAGGCCACACCTCCTTCACTGAGACTGACAGATACAGAGGCCACACCTCCTTCACTGAGACTGACAGATACAGAGGCCACACCTCCTTCACTGAGACTGACAGATACAGAGGCCACACCTCCTTCACTGAGACTGACAGATACAGAGGCCACACCTCCTTCACTGTGACTGACAGATACAGAGGCCACACCTCCTTCACTGAGACTGACAGATACAGAGGCCACACCTCCTTCACTGAGACTAACAGATACAGAGGCCACACCTCCTTCACTGAGACTAACAGATACAGAGGCCACACCTCCTTCACTGAGACTGACAGATACAGAGGCCACACCTCCTTCACTGAGACTGACAGATACAGAGGCCACACCTCCTTCACTGAGACTGACAGATACAGAGGCCACACCTCCTTCACTGTGACTGACAGATACAGAGGCCACACCTCCTTCACTGAGACTAACAGATACAGAGGCCACACCTCCTTCACTGAGACTGACAGATACAGAGGCCACACCTCCTTCACTGAGTGACAGATACAGAGGCCACACCTCCTTCACTGTGACTGACAGATACAGAGGCCACACCTCCTTCACTGAGACTGACAGATACAGAGGCCACACCTCCTTCACTGAGACTAACAGATACAGAGGCCACACCTCCTTCACTGTGACTAACAGATACAGAGGCCACACCTCCTTCACTGAGACTGACAGATACAGAGGCCACACCTCCTTCACTGTGACTGACAGATACAGAGGCCACACCTCCTTCACTGTGACTGACAGATACAGAGGCCACACCTCCTTCACTGTGACTGACAGATACAGAGGCCACACCTCCTTCACTGTGACTGACAGATACAGAGGCCACACCTCCTTCACTGAGTGACAGATACAGAGGCCACACCTCCTTCACTGAGACTGACAGATACAGAGGCCACACCTCCTTCACTGTGACTGACAGATACAGAGGCCACACCTCCTTCACTGAGACTGACAGATACAGAGGCCACACCTCCTTCACTGAGACTAACAGATACAGAGGCCACACCTCCTTCACTGAGACTAACAGATACAGAGGCCACACCTCCTTCACTGAGACTGACAGATACAGAGGCCACACCTCCTTCACTGAGACTGACAGATACAGAGGCCACACCTCCTTCACTGTGACTGACAGATACAGAGGCCACACCTCCTTCACTGAGACTAACAGATACAGAGGCCACACCTCCTTCACTGAGACTGACAGATACAGAGGCCACACCTCCTTCACTGAGTGACAGATACAGAGGCCACACCTCCTTCACTGTGACTGACAGATACAGAGGCCACACCTCCTTCACTGAGACTGACAGATACAGAGGCCACACCTCCTTCACTGAGACTAACAGATACAGAGGCCACACCTCCTTCACTGAGACTGACAGATACAGAGGCCACACCTCCTTCACTGAGACTGACAGATACAGAGGCCACACCTCCTTCACTGAGACTAACAGATACAGAGGCCACACCTCCTTCACTGAGACTAACAGATACAGAGGCCACACCTCCTTCACTGAGACTAACAGATACAGAGGCCACACCTCCTTCACTGAGACTAACAGATACAGAGGCCACACCTCCTTCACTGAGACTGACAGATACAGAGGCCACACCTCCTTCACTGAGACTAACAGATACAGAGGCCACACCTCCTTCACTGAGACTAACAGATACAGAGGCCACACCTCCTTCACTGAGACTAACAGATACAGAGGCCACACCTCCTTCACTGAGACTGACAGATACAGAGGCCACACCTCCTTCACTGAGACTGACAGATACAGAGGCCACACCTCCTTCACTGTGACTGACAGATACAGAGGCCACACCTCCTTCACTGAGACTAACAGATACAGAGGCCACACCTCCTTCACTGAGACTGACAGATACAGAGGCCACACCTCCTTCACTGAGTGACAGATACAGAGGCCACACCTCCTTCACTGTGACTGACAGATACAGAGGCCACACCTCCTTCACTGAGACTGACAGATACAGAGGCCACACCTCCTTCACTGAGACTAACAGATACAGAGGCCACACCTCCTTCACTGTGACTAACAGATACAGAGGCCACACCTCCTTCACTGAGACTGACAGATACAGAGGCCACACCTCCTTCACTGTGACTGACAGATACAGAGGCCACACCTCCTTCACTGTGACTGACAGATACAGAGGCTAATGGTTTTTCAAATTGCGTACAACAAAAAAGTAAAAGGTGTCATTCTTTAATAAATACCAATTGTAATTGACAGTAAAAAAGTGTGGAATAAGAGAAATAACACTTCAGGATGTGCTTTATTCCTATATATATATATATATACTGTATATATGTATGTATGAATGTAGGCTAATTGATGAAGTTGTGTACTAGTAGCTACTTCTCGACTGTCATTTGGAAAGACAAATGGCTCGAGGACGTTAATGAGACCCAAAAACTGACAAGAACAAATTGTTTGTCAGGCAGCTTCATTAGATTAGCAATTATTTGTAATTAGCAGACGAGTTGACATCAATCATGTTGCTAGCAGTGTATTGCAGCGTTAGTAGCACAGCTGGCCTGAAATGAGCAAGACCAGTCTTATCTACATTTCATTTATGAGACGAAAACAAGGCAACGTTCCATCATGGTGTCTCCTCGTTATCAATCTTCGAAAGAACTCAGACTCCACTGACGCACTCGGCGTACGTTCTGGCGAACTCGACTCTCTCAGAATGTGTTCATTAGTTAGCACACAGGACTGTTTGATTCCACGGCACATGGGAACGGTCCAAGGGACACACACAAACATGTAAACAAATACGCAAACAGAAACACTTATCAGCTTTGTGAGTGGTGCCATTTTTTTTTTTTTTTTTTTTTTTTTTTTTTTTTTACGTGTTTTGCCAGGACTTGAGGCCTGCTGGACCTTGGCCACCAATCACTTTGTTTTTTAAACGAACCAACAGAGATCAAAAGCAGAAAACTAATTATAAAATGTAGCTACGCTGTGTGTGTGTGTGTGTGTGTGTGTGTGGGATAGTTGCCGTCCACCGCGACCTTCATCTGTTATGCAAATCTCACAGTGACACGCTGACAGAGGGGGAAAAAAATCATTATGAAACACAAAGCAGAGACATCAAACAGATTTAATCAGACAGGGCTCGATAAGCATCCAGCGGCGGTTAATTCCAGACAAATTATCTAATCCAGATGTTGCACGTCGAGTGTAAACACGGCGTCCTGCGGAATCATAAAACAAATAAGGCTGAAAAAGGGTTTCCAGTTTCAAACAGCGCCTAACCCCGGCCCGAGACCTTTCTGCTCTCGGGCCCCTCCCTCCACTCGCCAAAACAGGAAAATGCGAATACGCTAATATTTAGCACGTGTTTTAAAACAGATGGGCTTTCTTCCTCCAGGCCCACACATGATCCAATCCAAATCCCTCCCCGCGTTCCGTGTGTGTTCCCGGTCGGACGCCGCTGACGTCCTACGTCCGCGCAGAAACCTCGTCTGACGTAGAGAAAGCGTCTCGAACCGCACAACATCTTCACGACGGGAAAAAAGCACGGCACGCAGGTTCGGCTAATCGTGCGACGGTTAACGTTTCAGAAGAGTCAGGGGGAGGAAGGAGGGAGGGAAGGGGAGATAGAGAGAGAGGGAGAGGAGTGAGAAGAGAAACACAGGACATATGGATGTGTTTAAGGACCACCAGGGAAGAGAATCGTGTGCGTGTTCGCAAAAAAAAAAAAAAAAAAAAAACCCAGATAAACTCTCCAAATATGCAATTACACAAGGTTTACGGCCCGTCTGCTGCCGATTCGATGTGGAATTTCTGTCGCGTTTCTGCGTCGACTCGATAAGATCGTAGAGGAAAAGCACTGCGAGTCCACGTCACGGACTGGATGGTTTACTGCAGAGTGAGAAACGAGAGAAAATGCTTCTTTTTTTTTTTTTTTTTTCTTTTTTTTTTTACTGCACTGGTAGTCGGAGAAGAAAAGAAAGAGAGAACCAGAGAGAGAGAGAGAGAGAACTTGCTCGAAGTACATAAAAAGAAAGAGAGGGGAAACCTGGACTCTCGTAAACTAGCTGCGGCACATTTTAAAACTTTCATCGCGTCCAATATTTATAGTTCTTCGATCCCATGTCAGTGTTTGTAGCCAATTTGTTGTGCTCCAATAAATAGACTGGCCTATTTATCAGCGCACCACATGGCAGTCATTTATGCAGCCTAACGAGGGGCAGATGTGGTCTGGCCACGGTTTCCCGTACAGGTTTAACGCCCTGACAGGCCGGGACAGATAGCCACGACTTCGGCTTCGGACTTCCGGATCGGCCGCGGAGATTCTGCTGGACGTGGAACACAAAAAGAAAGGGTTAGACTCGCTGGTCATGTGGTGCAACCGATGACCGTCATAATAATCTTTTCCATCTTACCTATTTCCCAAAAACAGATTATTCCCAAATCTCACCCCTGCTTCGGTGTTTAATCTGACCTGGATACTGTAGATTTGTAGCTGCTAACGCTAACGCTAACGCTAACGCTAAACCTAACCCTAAGATTGTCCTGTGCTCATCCCAGGACTCATTCCCGGTTACATCCTGTAAACACACCGAGTACCGATTATCTTTACTCTCCTACACCTGCGAACCGTAATGATTTATAATCCCACCGTCTGGCGATACCGAGAAGAGTTTGAAACGTTTCTCTAAACCTCTACACATGTCAAACAGAACGGAGCGGATTCTCGCAAGGACACGTGAGGACTTTCAGGATGCTTAGCCTATAGATCGTGAGCGCGATCGGCCACCGCTCGGGACTTCAAAAGCCGCCCGGGGGAGTAGAGCAAAACCGCGTATCGAATATGAATTATAATTCGGAAAAGGCTCGATGTGCTTGAGAAACATACTGGCACTACAAACATGTGTTTGTGCGTGTATGTGTGTGTTGC
Source organism: Ictalurus punctatus (assembly GCF_001660625.3). Taxonomy (NCBI): domain Eukaryota; kingdom Metazoa; phylum Chordata; class Actinopteri; order Siluriformes; family Ictaluridae; genus Ictalurus; species Ictalurus punctatus. Next base: position 32,629,990 of record NC_030420.2, read on the forward strand.
CAATTACCTCGGCTATAAATACACGAGCCCCATCCGTCACCGAGTCCATGGGTGGCTGCAGCCGCGCTCTAATTGATCGCAGATGCGCCTCCAGATCTCAGGGCTCGCCGGCAGCGCCGTCCCACGGCCTGGACGTGAGAGAAAAGCCGCAAGGGAGGACAGACGAGGGAAGGAGAGAAGTTGAGTGACGGCTCAGAAGTAAATATGGAAAAAAAAGAGCAGGAATAAACAAGACGGTATTCAGAGTTTTCTCCCCTCCTTCCTTCCTCCTGTCCTGCAGATCCCGCAGATGTGTCATTGTGGAAAAGAGCCGATGGCGGGAAATTGGGGGATTAGCTGCAATTTAGTCCAGATGAGCATTTGGGCTTGGTTTAAAAAAAAAAAAAAAAAAAAAAAAAAAAAAAAAAAAAAAAAATCCTTTGGTCTGCTCGATTCTATTCCTAAGTAACAAAGCGATCGATTTGGTTTTTGGATGGTGTTAACATCACGTTTAGTCTCCAGTACTCCCAGTGATGACGTTTATAACACCTTTGCATCTACATGAGAAACGAGAGCTGGTACCCTGAAGAAATCATTACACCAAGCTGCATTTTTGTCTTATTAATGTCTATAGAGAGAGAGAGAGAGAGAGAGAGAGAGAGACTGCTATAATGTAAGTTCTAACAGGAATCGACTTGTTTCGTAGGACGTTTCACAACATGAAATGTAATTCTAAATGGATAAAAAAAAATGCACGAAGTGTCGTTTTAAATGAATTAAAAACAAAAATTTAATCGTTGGCAAACCGCCGTGGTGTAAGAGGACTAAAACGCTAGCAGATGTGCTGTTGCAGGAAAATACGACCGTGTGGTGGTAATAGTAAACTCCTCTTCACATTAGGAAGCATCACAATCTCATCGTTATCCGCTCGCTAGCAAGACCGGCCAGCTAAGCTCTGTAGCTAGCGGGAGAAAACGTAAAAGGTGCCTTCCAAATCCGCATGCTACCACGCTCAAGCCCTGACCCGTCTCAGCCTGAGACACTCCGTGACCTCACGTACATTTCCGTACACTTTTCCGGCCGCGAGCTTCGCGGCGAGGATCTGATCGGCTCTCCGTGTAGACCCGTTTTCCAAAGTTATTCTAGAGCGCTAGGGGAAATCTCACGTAAATGAATCTTAGCTAAATGAGATCGTGCTCATCTGCCACGCCGGTCGGACGTGAACGTAACCGCTCCGTGGCCGTGTGTATCGACGAAACGCCCAGGCTCTCGAGAGAAGCTAGTCTTGTGAGAGCTCGCACATTTTACGCGTCCAAAAAATATGGATTTCAACAGCACATTCCACATGCCCAAGCTGGGAAATGACATTTCTGCAGCGATGGTCCCCCACCGTGCCTGTGTAGTGCTCCACCAGGGAGCTAAAGGGTCTCAATTGCCATTATTATCCAGGATTATCACCCTGTTTAAAAGGCAGAGGCGTCCTAATAACCCCCGGGGTCGGATGATCAATGGACATACATTATACACCAGATTAGTATCGATCCTGACGTGGGATCGAGGTCACCGTGTGCAACTGTGACATCTGGACAGCGTAAACACTGTATAAGTGACCGAATGCGCAAAGAGTATTAAGACCGGAGGTTAACGGACGATCGTCCTTAACGCCAACGAGCAAGCCGGAGAATTCGCTTTCTTTAACGATTCACCAGAAACAGAAGGTTTGTCCAAGCAGATTCCGAAACATATCAATGAATTAATAAAATAAATAATAAAATGAATGAATAAAATGAAACGGAAATCATATGAAGATAGATGGAAATACAAAAACGAGTCCATTTAAATATAAGATGAAAATAATAATAATAATATGATAAAATAAAATAAAATATGAAAATAAAAAATGTGCTTTTTTAGCAAAAACAACAATAAAAGTATCAAATAAATTTTAAAAAAAATTCACATTAATAATATGAATATTTAAAAGTTTTATAAAGGTATTAAATAGTTAATAATTAAGTATAAAACGATTTTTTTCAGAGATATACGCTCTTGGTTGTCATGTTCTTCACCAGCTTACGGAGAAATCATTTGTGAGATGATGTGAGTCGACATGCCAGGAGGCTTCAGGTGAACGTTACATTACCCAGAAGAACATTTGTTTGTTTTGCAGTTCTATGAATGTCAACATGGACTTCATTTAACTCTCGGCTAGCTAGTTCGTCCAAGGCTCTCTCCCCAATGGTGCCATAACCATTTCTTTTTCAATTTTTTATTTTTTTTGGTTTAACATTAAGTCGAATCTCTCACGCTGTCCAATCACAGCTCAGCGTAACGCTTTTGTGCATAAATTGTAAAACATATCCAGATTTCCCGACGCCTTTATTACGCAAGAACTGCATGCGAATTCAAGATAATTGGGACCTTTTCTATTTATTTCATTTTTTTTTTTTTTTTTTTTTTTTTTAGCCTAAAAAACATCAGGTGAGTAAAATATGGCGAAGATGTTAACGACGAAAAATATTACACCATTTTTTTTTCAAAACAGAAAAAAAAAATAAAATAAAAAAACGAGGAAAATAAACCCGCCACAAACTTTGATAAATGAAAATATTACAAAGAAAAAATAAGAATAAATGCAATTATTCATAACAATAAAATATTGTGCAATTTAAGTTTGATATATTTGGGTGGGAGGTCTTATTTATTTATTTATTCATTTTAAAAAAAAGCAAAAAAAAAAAAAAAAAAAAAAAAAGCTATGTTTGTTACGTTCTGTCACTGTCGGCCATCTTGGATTTGGAGGAGAAACATTTCATGCAGCAATAAAAATGAGGTTAGTGATCTATATGACCGTGGAGTGCTTTTGGAGATGATTTATTTATTATATTCTACATATACTACACCAGCCTTACGTTAAAGGTTAGTAATAAATGACCAAACACACATTAACACTTTCAAAACATCTGGATTTGAATCCTTTTTCTCTGATGTTAGCTCAGATATTGTCACATCCGCCATGTTACTTTCTTCTGTCGTCTAGACTCTTGACTCTGATTGGTCCTGACCGAAATCACAAGGGATTTTGGGGTAATAGGGTCTGCGCAGATGTGGGTTTTACCAAAACGTGCATTAAGGGTGAGTACAGGGCACTCGTGAGTATCATTTAGAGTTTAGAAATGAGAAATGTGACGTGTCAGACCGCAAGCGCACTATTCCGGACGGGACGCGTGACCCACGATGACTCTGTAGCTTATGAGAGTTTAACACGGCTCGAAGGCACGTGCAAACCGCCAACTTCGCAGTTTTCCTCCATGGTTTTTTATTCAACTGTATAGGAGACCTCCATCCTGTACGACTTTAATCTTTATAATTAACACGTGATCTTTAATCACGTCCCAGATTGATTTTTTTTTAAAAACGATTTCTTTCATCGCTATGTCGGCTTACCCACGACGCCGTTCGAACACCTGGTGACGGCGGCGCAAGGCGTTTTTCATCCTCATCTCTACCTAAAGCGACGGACGCAGCGGCACTTTAGTCCTTCATCTCACCTGTACATTCTGCTCAAAGACGTCAGCTCGCAAAGATACGACAAAGCTGAACCTGACGCGGAGCCTAGCCAAGCCTCTGCCGTAACTCATCGTCGCACAGCTGCGTTGCATTCTGGGACTTTGAGTCTGACGTTTGCACCAACGTCTCCGCTAATTCCACGTGGAAGATGTAGAGTGAGAAAAGAAGCTCTCCTGGTAAATTCGCACCCGAATCACGGAACGCATCACAAATATTTTAAAAACGCAACACGTTTTTTTTTTTTTGACACGTTTCGGTGTGGAGAGTCCCTTTAAATATCCGTGGGCGTCAGGAAAAATAAAATAAAGGCCGTTTCTTTTTTTATCTGTCAAACCCGAGAGATCGATTAGAACCATTTGACTCGAGGGAGTCTAGCGGAGTCCTAAACGGCGACGAAGTCCGCTAAACGCTGCTCGTTAGCGCGTGAGCCTTATTAAAACCGAACGCGAGGAAAAAGAAAGAAGAAAAAAAAAGAAGAGGAGGAGGAGGAGAAGGAGGAGGAGGAGGGGGACGATCGGTGTTTCCCATTCCCGCTGTGCGATCACGCCGCACAGTCATTAGCGCATGCTGGATAATTACGGCCGCCCGCTGTCGGCTAATCACACCATCAAACTCGACACTGCTGCTTTTTTCCAGGCTGAGTGAAATCACTCGTTTCTCAATTATACCTAATAGACTCGAGTGTAGAATACCGGTACAGGACGACCGCTCCTAGAAATAACGAGCCAGCACACGGCACCTACGGCTGGACTCGAAACCAACAGTTCCGACAGAGACGATCCCGAGTGTAGTCCCATCAGCGAAGACACGCTTAGGGTCTGAATTTTGCTACAACGTAGCTAACGAGGAAGGTCATCATCACACGCCGGTCACTGTTTGCGCCTTTTGTTCCCGATTTTTTTCTCTCATAATCGTGAGACTGGAATCAACCCGGGGAGCGCGGATGCGAGCGCGTGCTTCCTCTGAGACGCGTGAAGCGGGAAAACCGCACGTCAACAGGGCGGTTTAACACGCTCGTCCGAAAGCGCCACCGTACCCCCACCCCCCCCCACCCCCTTCCTCTCTCAGAGAATCAAGAAAACAATATGGCCGTGATAGAATGCACCGTTAGGCCACGCCTCCTACCTGAGTCTTACACTGGTGTGGAGTGAATCAGCTTCAAAGCTGTTAGAAGTATGTTTAGAAGTCCTGAACGTGTCCACAAAGTACTGTAAAATTACGCCCTAGATTAAATTACACCCCCCCCCCCCCCCAAAAAAAAAAAAAAAAAAAAAAAACCCATTAGAATCCCTCATAGAAAACCATAGAAAGGGTTTTAATGGTTATAACGGGAATTGTATTGGAAATCGTAATGGTCCCTGTGGATCTCTACTGGTAATTTATTGCCTTCCATTGGTGGCATGTTATGTCTAGTGGGTACCATTAAGGACCACTAATGGTAATGGTTATAATGGTAAGCTGATGGTTTATAATGGTATTAGTAGCAGAAAACACTCAAATTTCTTAGACGGTTTCTATTGTTTGTTTATTTTTTCACCTCCGACAAAAAAAACACACATCCCGCTAGCTAGCTAAAGTTAGAATTACATTTCCTCCATAATCACACCACCAGTATTCACTATAATAATCTCCCGATTGTTTTTTTTTTTTTTTTTGTCTACAAAGCTAACATACGGTAGCTAGCGGCTAGTTGGTAGTTTATCGTTAGCTTACGCATTACTCAGCACAAACCTGCCTAGCGAAACTAGCGAGCTGAAAATGCTTAACAGAGTTAACAACACTGAAACACTAGCTAGAGTTCTTAGCTCCCTTGCTGGAGAATAAAACTTCAGGCGTGTCTTGAAAGGAAACATATAGATTTGATGTTTGACTGAGAACCGTTCGCTGTGTTCGGACGGCGTTTAAGACCCGAGCTGAGACAAAAGATGTGTGTGTGTGTTGAAGTATGAGCTCTCGTGTGAAGGATGATGTACTAAACCTTTCCTGACCTGTAGCGCACATGATAAAATATTTATGTATGCTATTGTCGAACAGGCCGCTCGCCCCCGAGGGCTTTAATTTGTTTTGCTGCTCGGTGAATGAGCGCCGGCCCCGTCATCAGGCCGGCGCTGGGCGACGGTGATTATCCCTCGCTCGCTCCTCGGCCCGCTGATCACGCCGGCCCTCCAGACATTTCAGTCGTCCTGCTGCACTTTACAATTACGCCTCATCTCCTCAGCGCATTTCCACAGATTAAAGGTGAGGCAGAGACACTCGAGAGAGACACGGAGGTGCACTTTCTCTCTTACGCTCCCTTCATCTTCACCTCAAATACTCAGATCTCTCTTTCTGTCTTTCTTCCATCCACCCACCTTTCTGGCCCCCTTGTTTTCTCTCTCTCTCTCTCTCTCTCTCTCTCTCTCTCTCTCTCTCTCTCTCTCTCTGTCTCTCGCTCTCTCTCTTTTCCAGCATTGTCGCTCTTCTTTTGTCCTCACCCTTCCGTGTTAACTCTCTGCAAGTCTAATGAAGAATAAATATAATAAAGAGATCTACACAACAGCTGGATTGATATGACCAAATATGGTCGTGTTACTTCCTGTAGACTGAAGGGAATCGGGCCAAACGAGTGTAGAAACGCATAAACATAAACCGTCAAATAACGAAATAAGTATAAGTGATATAAACACATAAACGAGCGTCCACGTAGACGATTAAACGTGTGAACCAGGGAAGAAATAAATCAAGGATGGCTTCATTTGTCATAATCATTTAATAAATAAACGTTTAAAAGCACACCGAGGTGACTCCATGATGTGGAAAGGTTTACAAAGAAAAGCGTCCGGACTAAATTTTTAAACGGTTTACTCTTTTCACGTGGCTGATTTAATATCACGTTTGTTTTTTTTTTTTTTTTTTAAATGTTTTTATTTAACACGTTAAAAGAAATAACGTGGTGAAAGCCAATTAGTAAATTTAGCTAATGTTAGTGATACCGGTGATACTAATCAGATGGGAGGGGGACACTGGGGTGTTTCCATGTACTGCATGTTCATGTATTTACATATATGCTGGCATTTTTAGCGTCCAGTGACTTGTTTAGAGATAAATATTCGGTTCGATTTTTATTTGTAGAGCGCTTTTGACGACGGACATTGTGTCAGTGCAGCTTTACAGAAGCATGTCTAAATATCGATATTCTAGGAAGTTCAAATGTAAACTATCGTATACTGTTTATCACAGTTACACGCTAAACCACCTCTACGCCCCCCCCCCCCCCCCCCCCCCCCGACCCCCACCCCATCCGACCCCACCCGACCCGACCCGACCAATTGCTGTTGGTTTACTGTTTCAGTCCCGCCTCCCTGCCCAGTCAGCAGTTTGTTACCTGAATGTGTTCACCTGTTCTGTGTTAGTAGTCCTCGATTAGTTCGTGTACGATGTCGTGTCATTATTTGTCGCGACAGTTTATCGTCCAAAGTTTAACCATAAGTCAGAGCTCTGTGGTTCGTTGTACTTCCTAGCTTTGACCCTCGCTTCTTTCTGAATATGGACTATTTAACGTTATTGTTTAACATTGCCTACCGGTGCTTTAACCTCCACTGTGGACTCTTGGGTGGTAAAAATAATAATAATAATAATAATAATAATAATAATACAGCCGGTTAACAATTAATGCTAGCTAGACCTACAAATTATTTGAAATATAGTATTTGGAAATAATACAGATGGAAACCCTTCAGAGTTTCGCCCTATGGAGGGTATGATCATTTTCGCTTCAGAACGAACCACAGCCTTCTCGTACAAGCGGATGGAGAGATGCTCAGTCTTGGCGTGAGGGGATGATTGGCCAGCTATTACAGACAAAGGCATCACTTCTACTCTATCAGTGAAGCCATAATAATCAAAGACGGTGAGACTCGGAGAGGCACTCGTTGCTTTCCGTCACCTCCGTCGTACACGCCTCCGTCATCGAACAGATCAGAGAAAGCGACCGCGATAAAGTGGAGGACCTGGAAGCCTCTCAGGAGACGCTGAGGTTCCTGGTCTTATTGTTCTTTCATCTTGAATCGAGACGATCGAGTCGACAAACCTGCATTCCTGTCTGAAACCAAAGAGCCGGAAAACATCAAAGTGGAGTCGGTGTTATTAGTTGTGACTCTAGAGGCAGTGATGGTTGTGCTAGCAGGACATCTGGACTACAAACATCCTACAACTGGCAATGTAGTTTATAGAACACGATACTCAGTTGGCCTGTCTAGTCACCTACACGTCATCCTCATGGTTAGCTGATCCTCGACACCATCCTTCCAAAAGGACCCATCAGGACCCCATTTTAATGGACGGTGTTAAGTTACCCAGCCATCGAGAGGAACTACGAAATCAGCTACTAAACTGATTTCCCTTGGGACGTAACATCTGCTAATTGTGTTAAACATTTGATTTTATAGAGCGACAGATGGCTAAGGTGTCACAGTGGTGCATCAGGTAACGTTTTAGATGTGGTACCACCTCACGGCTCGTAGAAAGGAAAAAGATAAAAGCCAAAAGATGAGGACGAGACCCGGAATAATGGGAGACATCAACCGCTTGCTAATCAACAAGAGAATCTGTGGGTAACTTCACAAGCACAGAGAAACACACACTAATGAGCAGAAACAAGCAGCAGGTGACACCACTTAACTACCATGGCGACGGGTTAACAAGCACAGGAAACTCTGACCATATAAGGAGACTGAAGAGGACGAAGAGACAAAACAGGATGGGAAAGAGCTGTATTTAGAGATGTAGCAAAACATAATCCATCTTAATGATTTTAATACTCCTCGAAAATGAGACAAATTTAAATTTGAACTATTTGAGAAGCGGAACGAATAGTAAGTCTATTCGAATATCTTGATCACGCAGCGATCGCTCCGTTTCATATCGGTAACACACAGTCCGTACGTTCACACGGACGACGATAATCCGATACGAACCCGATTAAGACGGTACTCTGATTAAGAAACCAGCATGTAAACAGAGATTATCGACGATCTTAATCCGATTAAAGTCACACTCGGAGTAAACACGAATGTTATTAAGGCGTGTGGAGTGTTCCTGTTTTAGTCGCGTTACAGACACGTACACACCTTAATCACGCTATTAACGTCGTGTGGGAGTTTTCACCGCATCGTGAGACAGGACACGTACACACACGGCGGCGCTCGACCGTTTGACGGCGAACGAGAGAGCACGGCCGCGTCCCAAACCGCGTCCTTACCTGCTGTATAGTAGGAGAAATACATGTATCTCGGCTACTATACAGACGGCGAGTACGCGGTTCGGGACGCAGCCCACGTCTTCAAGCGCTCGTCTATTAGCACGTACGGCACGACGAATAATTAACCGCACTCGAAGCGTTCGTAAAATTAAACATGAAACACCCAAAACCGTACACGGTCCCATAACGAAGACCGACTGTACGTCGATACGTGAAATTCTCTAGGGAACGTCGGACGGCGTGACGTGGGGACGTAATGACGTGTGACGTTAATCGCTCTGTGTTCTATAACACGTAACACAGGAACATGAAAGGAGTGTTCTAAAAGCGACTCATGTAAACACCTTAATCAGAATATCGTCTTATTCAGAATACGGTCGATAATTAGATCACCGCCGTCCGTGTGAACGTCGTCAGTGTTACATTTTCACTAGTACTAACGAACACCTGATACTGACTCAGAAATGTTATGTATGTTTCATTCCTACTGTTTTTTTTTTTTTTTTTTTTTTTTTACAGTGGTCTTTAAGTGCAAAAACATTTAGCAATTATTTTCATGTTGTCTCTTAGTGTAAACATTCCTCCAGCTCTGCTTTTTCCCCTGCCGGCTCAGTCAGCCAATCAGCAATGAGGATGCGACGTTCAGTAAGGACCTTCGCTTTCGGTTTTCAATTAACATTTAGGATTTTGCTGGTGTGTTTTCGCTTTATACCGACAAAGCGTATTTTTTTTCCAGCCAGTAAAAACTCGCTTTGACCTTTTGTGAGTGAAGGGTGTTGTCATGTATTTTGATAAATATAATTGGAGACAAAAATCCTACTGGAGCGTGTTCGCATTGTTTAACTTCAAGAGGTAATATTCTCATAAACGCTGAAATCAGGTGCACGTGTTTAAGTCTGGTGTTCCTGAATTGACTTTCGCTAACATCGTTCCCTTTTCAAACAGCTCTCTCGTCATGGGGATCGCAACCGGTTAAAACTCCTCTTTTAATCGCTCGTGACATTTTGACTTTTCGGTTTTAAAAAAAAAAAAAGAGAGAGGATATATGATCACTGACGTTTAAAAAAAAAAACAAAAAAAAAAAATAGACCTGACACGAACATGAACTAACAAAGATCTCCGCGTCAGCTTAACTCGATTTCAAATGTCAACTTCTCGTGAGTGACAGAGTAACGGTCCGTTTATTATCCCACGCTGCGGAAGACCTGGAGCTCGAGATCTTTAAGTAAACCAAAGTGTTTTTAAATCCGCCAAAACCCGCCGTGAGACTTTTATGCCCTTACTGACCTTCTGACCGGTCAGAACCCAGAAAACATCAGCACCGCGATATAATTCGTAAGAAATTACCGGTACCGACCGTCACAAAGGATTCGTTTCCGTTAGAGTTAGGAGCAGGATAAAGGGTGGTGCTTGTTAGCGTTACTGAAAAACGTTACGCAAGATCAGGTTGTCCGTATTTCCTGGCCGCGCTTCGCTACGAACCTGCAAGTCTCAGTTCGACTAAAACGGATCGACGAACGCTCCTTCCGCTCCTGCTTAACGTCTCGGACTTGGAGCGCTCGGCCGAGTCGACGTGGCCGGTGGCTGCCTTCCACGGCTTTGATCTTGCGGTTGTTGTCACCGTTGTTATTCTACACATCTTGGCTGGGGAAACGTAAGAAGGAGCGTTGATGGGATTTTGTTTTGCGCGAGTTTGTGGATGGATGACCTCTTAAATCCGTCCTGACAGAGGAAAGGGTTTCTGACACGCACGCTAAAAGATACACGCTCGCATTTCCTTTCTTCGCCCCCCCGTTTCCGTTTTGGATTTTCCTAGCGCTCTGTTTCGCCGGTGTCCCCCTCGCAACCCCTTCGCTCCGGTTCTCTTTCCGTGCTGACTCTCGGCTGGACCGTCGCCGCTTAATTTCCCGCACCTGCCAGTCGCTTCGGAAGCTGCCACTCTGCTTCTGGGCTTTGACGCTCGATAGGATGCACTGGATATCCCCGACGCAAGCGGCGCGCAAAGGTTTAGGCGACCGTTACGGCTCTATACGCGATTGTTTATTCACACAGAAGAGCCAAAGTTAGAAGGAGAGGACGAGCCGAAGGTCGCGATTCGTACCTCCCGTGCTCCCGTCCCTAGCTGCCTATCAAAAACTAATATCCTAAAATTTGACCCGTATGTTGTCTTTTGAAATTGGAAAGAATTCGTGTCTAATGTTGCAAGTCAAACCTGGCTCTCCTGACACTCGCATTCCAGCCTTCCTCTTACTGCGGAGGCCTCAGGATGTAAAGACCTACAGCAATCCACGTCCAGTCCAGCGACCCCCGTCACTACCGCCCCCCTCCCGAAAAAAAAAATCCCCCTATGGCCCCTTTCTCCATCCTCCCTCCCCTTCGCTCTCCTGCTCTCTCTCCCTCTCTCTGTGCAGTTGTTTTCTTCTTTAAATACAGTAACACAATCTGCAGCAGAAACTGATATAATCTTTTCTAAACTATAAAAGTCAGTCACCCAGAGAAACATCTGCACGGCCAAATTTAAAACAAACTGTCAGGGAATTGGGTAACCCCATAAAGTGAGCCAGAGGGAGAGACCGAGTTGCCACAGGCGGTTCTTTTTACCTCTCCTCTCATCTTTCCCTGTTTATCCCTCCATCACCCGATCACTCCATTCCTGTAAATTCCACCACATCTCGCCCAAAGGCCACCCAAGGTACGCGCTTCTTTTTTTTTTTTCTTCTTCTGTTTTCGGGCGGCTGTTTTTATTAAGTATTAAAGACCTGCTAAGCGCTACGGTTTCTCTTTCTAACTCGAGTCCTGGACGCCGTCCAGCGGCCCTCCTGCGCTTACGATAACATTCTCCACGGGAGCAGCTCGTTTGATGTTCGCAGGTGATTCACGCGCTTATCACAGAGTTTGGAGATGAACGAGATTGCGGTTTTTTTTTTTTTTATCCGGAGGCAAGGGTTCGTGTGCGTTTAAAATGACTCGCACAAATAGCCTAAAAAAATGTAAAAAAAAAAAAAAAAAAAAAACAACCCACGCGCTTTAAAAGGAAGTTATATCGACGAGGTATTACCGCAGGATTCATTTACCACTGTTTAGGGCCAACTATGTCCACGGTGGGAGTCGATACACAGGTAGACAGTAATAATCTAGAACAATCCATGATCCAAATATATTCTGAATAACGGGCGAGAATCAAAAACAGGAAACGTGGCACTAGGGAAACACCATGGTACAAGCGGACAAACTAATAAATGTGCTAACGCAGAACAGGTGAACACAATCAAGGAACAAACCAATGACAGGACCTCGGGGGCGGGTCCTGGTTCCTAGTTTCCATAGGAACTGTGACGCAAAGGAGGAATCCACGATGCGGTTACCATTAATGCGCCATATACCTTATATGATGCACATTCTTTTTCACATTTTGGGGATTTAAAAAAAAAAAAAAAAAAAAAAAACGCTAGAATTTTACTCGTGGTTGTGATGCATACAAACGACTCGCAGACTGTATATCAGTTCAGGTCAGTCTGTAGATCTGAACCGTAACGTGTCTGATCTCATGACACTACTGTTCCGTCGTATTCCCGATGCAGTGATTTGCAGGTGTCTGTCTGGGATCGAGTTTGATTCGTCGTCCAAAAATCAGTAATAGTGCTCTATCGTATCATCGTTAAGGATCGAGGTGTATTCCTATCGTATTCAGTGCTGTGAGATTCATAGCATCGAATGCCAGAATGCCACGCCCAGGATGCCACGCCCCAGATTTTACGAAGCATCCCAGTCCGACACAACCGCCAAAAAATTTCCGCTTGTCCGCTGTCTCGACTGTGATTATTCCCTATAAAATCGCGGCTCTCCGACGTTATTTATGTATGTATATACGTTTATATAGCGCCACCTTTCGGTGATCTCCAAAGCTAAATAACCGTACACGGGACTAGAACTCGCGAACAAAACAAAGCAAACGATGCTCTAAACGATGAGTATTTATCGCAGTGATTAGCCAAATATTTCAGAATACAATATATTCAATACACATATCAGTTAGAAAATCGATACATCAACAAACCCGATTCTTACACATTTGTCTGTTTCCGAGTTCTAGTTTACTTTTCGCCCCCTTTTTTTTTTTTTATTATTATTATTTTGACTAAGCCACTTATCCGTTTTCCTTTTGTCGCAGCATGTCTCATTCACGATTAGGAGCAGAATCGGCTCAATTATACAATAACGGCGCTATTCGGAGAAACCCCGCTATAAAGCACGGCGAGCGCATATCCGTTTAAACCCTGGGATTTTACCTCTGAATGGCGGTCGGTCGGTTTAGAACGCTAATAATTCAGCGATTGTGTAAGGCAATAAGGCGTAAAGTTAGCCGAATGAGCCGTAACGTAGATCTAGAGGTCGTGTTTGTTCAGCATCTCTGAGCTTTTTTTTTTTTCCCCCAGGCTTAAGCAGTGCGGCGTGTTAACCCGTACTTAGCGCACGTTAGCCGATTAGCGAGCAGGCTCTTTGCTACTGATTAGGGCCAGAAATGTCTTCTTTTTTTTTTAAATTCTAACTTTGTGCTATGTTTTCTTGAATAACTTCTCCTCAAACATTAGTGTTTGAGACACACACACACACACACACACACACACACGCATACATACATCTATGTTTAAACCACGCGCATACTAACACGTACACTATACATACAGTCTGTCTTGTGTGTTTGGTCTTTTCGAATAGCATAAAGCACTCGATCCTTCTTCTTCTCCGTCGTGCTGGAGGTACGAGGCTACTCGAGGTAACACATGAGAAAAGTCCGTCTCTTCGCTGTAGATACTCACTTAAGGCAACACTGGTAACTTCGGTGAGTGAAGGACTGAGGCGTCGAACAGTACGAGTCATGCCAAAGTACAAAAGTGACAAGGTTATCCAAGATGGCCGCCTCTGGAACGTTTCGGTGTTTAGCTACACGGTGAGGTTTAGCTCGTGTTCACAGATGAGGAAGTCCAATCGGGTCCTAAATCACATCAGCACATGATGCGGACCGCGTAGGACCGCGTAGGACCGCGTAGGACCGCGTAGGACCTGCCTAAAGAAATAAATGTGCAGAATATTGTGGTGACGCAGCCTTTTTTTGTTAGCTACGTTAGCCTTGTAGTAAAGAACCAAAGGACGGACACCGAATACGTCGTAGCCGATTGACTACATTTGGGTCGGAGCGGAACTCGTCACCGAACACAGTATCCGACGTGTCTTGAAACGTGTGTTCCGCAACATTCGGCGGTAAACAATTAAGCGCTTAATGACGTTAGTAGCAAATCGGCGTTTGTTTCGTGGCAACTCAGCGAGACAGTCACTTCCAAGCAGTGTGGACATGAAGTGGTGTGTGTATGTGTGTGTGTGTGTGTGTGTGTGTGTGTGTGTGTGTGTGTGTGTGAAACACTCTCAGCCAACACTCTGGATAGGTTTAATAATTCCATTGACTCCAAACCCTGTGTTACAGGACACTCATACACACATACACACTCTCTCTCTTACACATACTCACTACTTAAGTCAGTGAAGTGTAATATCTCTGTCTGAGCACACACACACACACACACACACACACACACACACACACACACACACACACACACACACAACTTACCAACATACGCATAGAGCGCTGACATATTAAGAAACACATGACCAAAAAGCACACACACACATTCATTGTCCAAGCAGGCAAGTAATCTCACTGCTAATGGCTTGAATAACACCCTGAGCATGTGTGTGTGTGTGTGTGTGTGTGTGTGTCAGACTAATGCCATCCACCCGAATGGTGTCTCTAATTACTTGGCGTGAAGATGGCTTTTAGCTAAATCACATGCTTTCTGAAGAGCCTGTATCAACAGAGACAAGAGCCCGAACAATTACATTAGTCCTCTCTCGCTCGCAGGTCCGTCGCTGGCAATCACACCAATCTCCAGCTGCTTCATTTGGATTATCACTCCAGCACAATGATGTTTTCACGCCGCGCTCGGTGTCATGGCAGCCACGCATGCGGCTCCGGCCACTACATGCCGCTTACTTATGTTAATATTTTCACTGGCTGCTGAAAGGAAAAGAATGACAGAGAGACAGATAGAGAGACAGACAGCTTAAAATTGTCATTCTGCAGCGAGTATATTAATACTTCGGCGTGTGTTTATCAGTCCGTACGGGATTTCGGAGAGCGTTTTTTTTTGTGTGTGTGTGTGTGTGTGTGATGGTCACGGCCAAAAATTCGCGATGCAAGCCGTCGGAGTTTTTTTGTGCTCTTTGTTTGTAAACGCGAAGTTTTTTTCCCGCAGTGATGCTTGTCGATAAACGAGACCTTCTAGATGTCCTCATATTCCACGCACGTGGCTCCAAGAGGGCTCCGACCGAGCGCGCGCCGCGATGACGTGACGGCCGCGGTGATTTCGAAAGACCGCGAGCTCCTCCGAATATCGCGGGCTTTTTTGCGTTCGAAGAAAAACGCAAAAAAGATTTTCAGTTACATAGACTTCCATTGTTTCACCGCACGGTCGCATTCTTGATTCCGATCGGCCAGAGGGTCACACGTTGAAATGAACGCGCACGCTATGACACGTTATTGTTTCTACACATAAACTAAGACGGTCATGTAGTGATCCATTTAAGCGGGTGAAGTCTTCTGTAAGAAGGAGTCTCCAGTGTCAGCACTTGAAGTTTTCCCACATCTTCGCGAGGGGACTAGCGCTTAGCGCGTGTGCCGCGCGCCTCCGGGGTCGGGGGTTCGAATCTCGCCTCCGTCCCGTGTGAGCGCAGAGCTTGCGTGTGGCTCCAGTCCAAGACTAAAGACGCAAACTTTGGACTCCAAAAAAAATATATCTTGACTACAGTTGAGAATTTTTGGGAACGTCGGCCGATAAAGGTTCAAATATACATTAAGGTTCGAGATACGGTATAACTGCAAAAAAAAAAAAAAAAAAAAAAAAAGACGAAGGGTGCTAAGTGAGGTTAGTTCCCTTGGTAGTCTATCTGCCCCACCCCTTCTATTCTATAGTCTATTACCCCGTCTAACAAACCCTTTACCCAGTAGGACCATCAGTCACACATCACCGACTCCACACACACGAGAGAGAGAGAGAGAGCGAGAGAGAGAGAGAGAGAGAGAGAGATGGAGGGGGTCATGGTGTGGGTTGCTGCGGCTCTTCAGCTCGAGAGCTCTGCAATCATTGTGCATATTTTGTGTCACACTGTTTCCACATCAACATCAACACTCGACAAAGCCGCAAAACTGCGGCGACAAACGCAGGAGGCACGACGCAGTTCACACACAGATGTCACGTTTTACCGACGAGGGTGATGTGTAATGGAGAAAATGAAGAGAGAGAGAGAGAGAGTGAGAGAGGGAGCGAGAGAGCGCGAGAGTAACTGGTGGGGCCTCTCTTTTGAAAAGCCTCTGGGGTCTTTAGTGTTAAGGGGGAATACTCAGAGATTTGAGACAATAGCACTAGTCAATAACATGACTAACCCCCCTTTCTCTCTCTCTCTCTCTCTCTCTCTCTCTCTGACAGCCAGAGTGGAGAATATTAACACGATGGCTAGCGCTCGGCTAATAGCTTCTTCTTGCTATCATCCAGCTAACAGCACAGAGATGTCAAAAAAGCAGCAACTGGCAACCACAGCCGTTTTAGGAATAAACCTCTCGGTGTCATGCTGCTGCGGGAAAACGATCACCGACCGGCTGGTGTGATGAAGCGGAGCTACTGTTACCATAGCGAAGTTGATGGTTTTCCTATAACGGCACGCCCTGACGTGATTTATACTTCTTATACGCATACATTTGAGTGTATTTATTAACCGACGGTTCGTTTTTATTGGTTTACGTTTACACATTTAATGTTGCGGAGCGGTACGTTACAGCAGCCGTCATATAAACAAGTTCTCTCTCTCTCTCTCTCTCTCTCTCTCTCTCTCTGTGTGTCTAGCGCGTTTTCGTTTTAAAACGCAGAACTGTCGCTACGGTTACGCCTGTCGTCTACGCTACCCCGGTGTTTCCGACACCTCGGAATAGTTTGAAAACTCCGGGTTGGCGGTTTCAGTCTAAACGGACCAAAACGAAGACTTTTGAAAACGAAGGCGTGGCTCCGCCCACGTCCGCCCCCCGATCGGGTCTCCTGGATCGTCGCGCATCCGTCCCCGATTCGTCAAGCCCCTACCGCACGACCGTTACGCTACCTGGATTTTTGCCGGCTTGGTCGTCATTCTGGGAATTTAATTGTGCAGTTAAATTCTGTATCGTACTACACGCGCAAGAGGCGAGCGTCGATTAGAGCGACCGCCAACGAATGTCATTCCTCAAATCCTACACGGAAACTAGCCTATTTGGACTAGCAACCAACTTACTGTTTACGCTTGCATGCGCATGCCCGGTGTGCTTGGATGGTCACGTGACACGCGTTGTCGGTCGCGTAGCGTGGACGGAGATCGTCTCTGAGACACGGCGGAAACGCCAGTGTGGAGAACGATCGTTTTCGACTTACGCTTTGTGGTTTCTCGCTAACATAAAGTAAGTGAGAACAGGAACGAACTCGTTTCACGGACGTTCCTCAACGTTAAATGTAACTACAAATGGATAAAAATCAACCCAGTAACGCTCATGACCTGTGTGTTTCACTTTTCCGGTCGGTTCTGTCGCTCGACTCGTCCTGGTCAGAATTCGCCAAAATAACCGATAAATGAAATACAGGTCCTCAGCAGTGCCGATTCGGAGGCGGGTCTGTTGTGGGGGCGGTCCTTAACAGCCCCGGTGCGGAATGTTCCGGTTAGAGCGGTAGAACGGCATTTAGAGATATAATAATCCCCAAAATAAAATGCATCAGTGTGTCATCAGCGGTGATGTCATCGCCACGGCATCTGTCAGTCAATCGATACCTAATGTTGTGTGTGTGTGTGTGTGTGTGTGTGTGTGTGTGTGTGTGTGTGTGTGTGTGTGTGTGTGTGAAGGCATCTGGCAGTAAATCAATGCATAATGGTTTAATTACTGTGATGACGGTGATTATGAACAATTTGTACGAGCCGTGTTTAGTTCAGACAGGCAGCAGAGGAAAGGGTGAGAGCTCACATTATTAGCCTCTCTCTCCCTCTCTCTCTCTCTCTCTCTCTCTCTCTCTCTCTCTCTCTCCCTCTCTCTCTCTCTCTCTCTCTCTCTCTCTCTCCCTCTCTCTCTCTCTCTCTCTCTCTCCCTCTCTCTCTCCCCCCCTCTCTCTCACTCTCTCTGACCCTCTGTCTCTCTCTCTCTCTCATTCTGTCTCACTCTCTCTCTCTGTCCCATTCTGTGTCACTCTCTCTCTCTCTCTCATTCTGTCTCACTCTCTCTCTATCTCTTTCTCTCATTCTGTCTCACTCTCTCTCTCTGACCCTCTGTCTCTCTCTGTCTAAATCTCATTCTGTCTCTCTCTCTCTCTTGCACTCTCTCTCTCATTCTGTCTCACTCTCTCTCATTCTGTCTCTCGCACTCTCTCTCTCATTCTGTCTCACTCTCTCTGTCTCATTCTGTCTCTCTCTCACTCTATCTCTCTCTCTCTCCCTCTATCCCTCTCTCTGTGTCTCTCTCTCACTCTCTCTCTCTCTCTCTCTCTCTGACCCTCTGTCTCTCTCTGTCTAAATCTCTCTCACTCTCATTCTGTCTCTCTCTCTCTCTCTCTTGCACTCTCTCTCTCATTCTGTCTCACTCTCTCTCATTCTGTCTCTCGCACTCTCTCTCTCATTCTGTCTCACTCTCTCTGTCTCATTCTGTCATTCTGTCTCTCTCTCACTCTATCTCTCTCTCTCCCTCTATCCCTCTCTCTGTGTCTCTCTCTCACTCTCTGTCTCTCTCTCTGTGTCTCTGACCCTCTGTCTCTCTCTGTCTAAATCTCTCTCACTCTCATCCTGTCTCTCTCTCTCTGTCTCTCTCTTTTCTGTTTGTTTTTCACCTTTTCTTCCTATCCTCTTTTTTGGTTCCCACTTTTTCTTTCTCTCCTGCTCTCTCATCCCCTTACTTCCCCCCTCTATTCTTTCTTTTCCCCCACTTCCCATAAGTTCCCCCTCTCTCCTACCTCTGCTCTCTATTTTCCTCGCTTTACATTGCTCTCTCCCACATCTCCTTCCTCCTTTCTTTTTCTCGTTCTCTTTCTTAATCCCTGAGTTCTGTCTAACTATCCAACCTTTCTCATCCCCACTTTCTTGCCTTCTCTCTCTTCTCTATCTGTCCTATCTTCTCTCTTTCTTTGTATCCCCCCTCTTCCTCTCCCTATTTCTGTCTCTCTTTGTCTTATCCTCTTCCTTTCTTTCGCAGGGTCTGTCTCTCTCTTACCCTCTCACCTTCTCTCTCATCCTCGACCTTCTGCTGTCTTTCTCCTCGTCTGTGTGTCTCACTCTCTTACCCTCTCTCTCTCTCTCTCTCTCTCTCTCATCCTCATCCTCCACATCCCGCCCCCCACCCCGTCTTCCACTCTCGGTGTTCGGAGCAGCGGTGGGAACGTTCTCTCACGGCCGAGTGGATTTATAGCCGCAGTCTGGAGGCTTGATGTTACTTTATGGCTGAATGGTTGTATAATAAATCAGTTCCATTACTCACTCCACTCCACTCGCTTACGCCACCGAGAGACTGAAAGACAGACGGCCAACAGCAAGCGGATTAAAAAAGAAAGAGGCTCTAACTCTGTATGTGCTCAGTGACTCTAATACGCCTTCAAACTGTAACACACACACACACACACACACACACACATTATCGGATTGTCGCCCGTGTACATCGAAACATCCAATCCTGTACTGACACAACAGGTGTGAAGGGGAAGGGGATACTCACAGCCCCTGTGGCTCCTGGGGCTTTAGGGGGTTTTCCTGGCATGCACACACACACACACACACACACACACACACACACACACACACACACAACACAAACAATTTGGACAGTCAATACAATGCTTGTCTTTGGACTGGGGAAGGAAACCCCGAAGCGCAGGGAGAACATGCGAACTAGTAGAGGTACGTGGAAGTACGGGTGCTGTGTCCAAATCTGACTCAGTTAGAAGTAATAATGAGGAGACGTATGGAGCGCGAAGTCTACCTGAGTGTTCTGAATTTTCAGGAGTAAAAAGTAAATATTTTTAACTGATCAAAAATGAACAAACCCAGACATGCAATCTGTCTGTCTGTCTGTCTGTCTATCTATCCATCTATTAGCGGTTAAAGCTCTGTGTAACTGATCAGAAGGTCGGGGGTTCAAACCCCAGCACTTCCAAGCTGCCACTGTTGGGCCCTTGAGCAAGGCCCTTAACCCTCTCTGCTCCAGGGGGCGCTGTATCATGGCTGACCCTGCGCTCTGACCCCAACTTCCTAACATGCTGGGGTATGCGAAGAAAATAATTTCACTGTACTCTACTGTATATGTGACCAATAAAGACTCGTTATCATTATCTATATATCTATCTATCTGTCTATCTATCCATCTTTCTTTCTGTGTGTCTGTCTATACGTCTGTCTGTCTGTCTGTCTATCTATCTGTCTGTCCATCTATCTTTCTGTCTGTCTGTCTATACGTCTGTCTGTCTGTCTATCTATCTATCTATCTGTCTGTCCATCTATCTATCCCTCTGTCTGTCTGTCTATCTAGTTGTCTATCTATCTGTCTGTCTCTTTATCCATCCCTCTGTCTGTCTGTCTATCTATCTATCTATGTGTCTGTCTATTTATCTGTCATCTATCTGTCTATCTGTCTATCTATCTATCTATCTATCTATCTATCTATCTATCTGTCTGTCTGTCTGTCTATCTATCTGTCTCTCTATTTATCCATCTGTCTGTCTGTCTGTCTATCTAGCTGTCTATCTATCTATCTATCTATCTATCACTCTGTCTGTCTGTCTCTCTATCTATCACTCTGTCTGTCTGTCTGTCTGTCTATCTATCTATCTGTCTGTCTGTCTGTCTGTCTATCTAGCTGTCTATCTATCTATCTATCTATCTATCTATCACTCTGTCTGTCTGTCTCTCTATCTATCACTCTGTCTGACTGTCTGTCTATCTATCTATCTGTCTGTCTGTCTATCTAGCTGTCTATCTATCTATCTGTCTGTCTGTCTATCTAGCTGTCTATCTATCTATCTATCTATCTATCTATCTATCTATCTGTCTGTCTGTATATCTAGCTGTCTATCTATCTGTCTATGTATCTGTCTGTCTGTCTATCTATCTATCTGTCTGTCTGTCTGTCTGTCTGTCTCTCTATCTATCACTCTGTCTGTATGTCTGTCTGTCTGTCTCTCTATCTATCACTCTGTCTGTATGTCTGTCTATCTATCTGTCTGTCTGTCTGTCTGTCTATCTATCTGTCTATGTATCTATCTGTCTGTCTGTCTATCTATCTATCTATCTGTCTGTCTGTCTGTCTGTCTGTCTGTCTGCCCGTCTGTCTACCTATCTACTTTAGGCAGACCTAGACTAACCCTGTTGAATCGAATGCTAAGGCCGCATTAACAATGAAAATAAAACTACCAGCAAGTTAAATAATCAAAACATTCACGGTTGATATTTGGTTTGATTTTTGCGTGGGAGGAAAACACGACATTTCCTCCTGTGCGGATACGAGAACTTCTTACTGAGGCACGGCCGTGGATGCTCATCCGTCCGACCGTTTAACGGGAGCTGGGCAAAAAAAAAAATAATAAAAAAAAATAAACGGAAAAAAAAGAAAGAAAATCCCATCGCGTTCGTTTCTTACGAATTTTCTTACCAGGACTTGCTAGCTAGGAATGTTGATTCAGAGACATGTCCTACCCTCACTGTCATGGTGTCACATGGTGCAGTTTTTCTCCACCGTCGATTGTCAGAATAACCCTGAGAAAATGAGAAATGAGAAAAAGATAACTGAAGAGAGAGAGAGAGAGAGAGAGAGAGAGAGAGAGAGAGAGAGAGAGAGAGAGCGACTGTACAAGGGTTTACATTATCATCAGCGTCGCTCTGCTCTTCTGTTTATGTCCAATTATCCAGCGGGAATGTTTGCTTGGACAGTACGGTAATTTACACAATCAGCCTTCGTGTTGAAGCTGAGCTCATTAATAGTGTGCATGTGGAAAGAAATAGAGAGCGTGACACACGGGAAAAAAGGATTACGAGAGATTTAACTCAAACGGATAAAGCGATGGCTGCCGATCACTCGTGGCCCCGTGCGGCACGGGAACGTCATACAGGAAGGCTTCGGGAATTCAATAAGCACTGTTCACAACCGTGCTGCGCAGAAAAGCATCTCGATACGCCTAATACGTCCTGCGGTAGATGAGCTGGAACGGCAGAAGTCCACTTCAGGATCCCCAACATGTTCAGACATATCCGTGATACATATCTGCAATACGCTCTGAAATATAAGTCAAAGATAGTGTAGACATTTTTATGTAAATGATCCTCCACCGCTGAGCCGGTGATCTCGTGTGAAAAAACTTCACTAGGGCGAAAAGACCACCGACGTGGTGCTTAAGACGATGAAAGCAAAGACGCAGCTGATGATGACGACGGTCACGTTAGAGACAGGGTAGGAACGCAGCCTCGGAGCTGACCTTTAACCCCTGTGAATTTATTCTGTATGCGCCGGAGGAACGCAGATAATTAAAGAAGGCGATCCGGAGCC